>NC_057814.1:218094946-218102917 GCF_018294505.1 Triticum aestivum
CTCCCGTCGCCCCGCCGGAGTCGCCGGACTTCGCCGGAGCCCCGAGCCGAGGTATCCGCCCGCCGCCTGGTTTTCTGAAGAAATCCGATTCTGTTTTTTTAGAAAACCCTAGGTTTTTTAGATCGGTTTTGTTTTGTTTTTTTGGTTTTTTTATTTAGCGAGCGTTCGCACGTTCGTTCGTTTTAACGAACGCGTTCATCGTTTAGTTACAGTTAACGAACGTCCGTTTGTTATACTATTCGTCAGTTTTCTTTTTCTCGGATTTTCCGCGATTATTTCTGATCGCGATTTCCAATCTGTTTTTCGTTTTGGTTTAACTTTTCGCTCGTTTGTCGGAATCAGGCGATTCAAGCGCCTAGAGTTTCGTCTCGAAACCCTCTTTCTTTTTAACCAACTCAAACAAGTTTTGCTACTGTAAAATTTGACTTAGGTCCAGATTAGTAAACGAAGCTTGTTTCTTTCGCCGTTTGACTTTCGTTGCTTCGTTTGATTTGATTCTTTTTGCAAACCGGAGTTCTTAAGTTGAAATTTCTGGTTAGATCTCTTATTTGAGTTTTACCTATGCATTAGACGAGTACTTATTGTATGCTAGTTTGTTTGCGATAGAGTACCCAGAGTGCGCCGCTTGCTACTTCGAATCCCTAGGTTTCACGGATCATCCGCAAGGCAAGTAACACTTTGATCATACCTCTTTTCATACCCAGTTTTATTGCATTAGATCAATCCTCAAACAATTGCATGATTAGGATCTGATTAAATTGTGGGTTCAGAAGTAGCTGATGAGGTAGAACCTATTGCCCTGTTTATTACCAAACCCTTGGGAGTTACTTCTACGTTTGCTTATATTGCTATGCTATGCTAGTAGACGTGGATTGGGTGAGTGTATCCATGACAGATGTGAGATTGTTAATTAATGGTTCAATTTAAGGTGGCTACTTAAACACACATCTGGGTGGATTGAGGCACCTGGGTATTCCAGCGATTGCCTGTTTTTTTTGTGGACCGCCACCCAGGCTCAAAGGGATCATGAGATTATTCATGCTAGAAACTTCCGTGTGCAGCCACAAGCTATTATGGGCTCTAGCATAGTTGATTAAGTTGTGTGAACTCTTACAGTGGTAGACTCAAAGGTGCAAACCTTCTGAAAGACTATGTCTCGGTCATCCGTTTCTCAAACATCATGTAGTGCGAGAATCCCAACGGAGGATATCGAGTCTTGTGGGGAAAAGTGTGCACACCTCTGCAGAGTGTATAAACTAATCATGGTTAGCCGTGTCCCCGGTTATGGACAACTTGAGTATCTAGTACTTGGATTATCATGTGAATCTCATCATGTTACTTTAATTAATTTTGTTGGGATTAATGTTGAAACTTAATTGGGATTGAGATGGTCTCACCCATTCTCAATGTTTAACAACCACCATGATAGTTGAATAAAATTTATTCCTTTGCAGTAGGGAAAAATTGGCTTTTCGCAAAACTGTAACCATAGAGCTTCCCACCAGCCAAATATGCATGTAGTATAGCATTATTCTGTTCATTACTCTCTGTGTGTTACATTGCCAGCATATTCCATGTGCTGACCCGTTTTCGGGCTGCAACGTTTCATGTTGCAGACTTTTCAGACGACGAGTAAGGTGCCTTAGGTCGTGGTTCTATACTCAGTGATGCCGTTGGAGTTGATGGACCCGCCTATCTTCCAAGTCTTTCGCTGTTATCGTTTTTAGATGGCCTTAAGCCATATTTATTGTATTAAGTTCTCTTTTGAGACATTCGATGTAATAAGTGTGTGATTGCTACTCTGTTATAAATCCTTCGAGTACTGTGCATGTCAGCATTACTGATCCAGGGATGACACTGATGCACAGAGACTTGACCGTCTGAGGTCTGGTCGCTACAAGATGGTATCAGAGCACACGCTGACTGTAGGACACGACCACTAAGCTTAAACCCAAGATCACTATTCTCTTCTCATTTCTGACTCCTCTCCATTTTCCACTCTTTTAGGATGGCGGATGCCAGGAACAAGTTCATGCAACCAGATGAAGATACACCCTTTGGACGCCACTTGAAGGAAGTCACTAGATATATGAACATCGGAATACCAAGCTTCACCGGAACCTACAACGCCACACTACCAGAAGAGGAGCGTTGGATGATTCAAGTTCAAGTTCCAGGAAGGACGTTCATGCCCGTCACCGAGCCCATAGAGTATTCCTTTGATGCACCAACCTGGAGTCTAGGAAAGAGCATGGCAGCCCACATCACCATGGGACACATTGGAGAAGTTTACCACAAGGAGCTTAAGGATACCATTTACCAGATTTGTGGGCGCCGAGATGAGCAATGGGAGATGATCAGCACCAAGAAGGATAGATCAATTGCAGCTTTCATCCAGGAGCAAAACCAGCACATTCGACGCCAGGAGAACCAAATGTGCACATGCATGATAGATCTGAAGAAGGCATTGACCAAGATCACGGAGCTGAAGGAAGAACTCAAGGCTACACACGAGGATTATATGGAGGAAATCGTCGCACTGGTGGAGAAGAATGACGACCTGGAAAAGAAGATCGGAGTATTCATGGGAGACCCAGCACCAGGAGGAGAAGACGATGATTGCGCTTGCCCGGATAACTACATCATCATCGACGACACCGACTCGGACCCCAGTGAAGATGACTTTGTTGATGAAGGTGGAGCAGATATCATGGAGTCTTCGACCAATCAAAATTTCTAGTAGACCAGCATAATCAGTAGTAGTATTCCCCCATGTATATAGTATAGTCCGAGCACTTTGTGACGATAGTTAGATCGATTGTATGCCTTGTTTGAATTGATTTGAGTGATATTGATTGTGTTTGTCACATGTGCATATGGGTAGTGTTTTCTCTCTAGACCTCATTCTATTCTAAATTCTCATCTTTTCTAAACCCATCAGATGCCTCCGAGATGCGACACCGGATTTGTTTTCCCACCGGAGATCACTCAGTTGATTCAGCAGTAGAATGTCTTGATGCAAGCACTAGTACAGAACCAAGGCAACAACAACAACAACAACAACAACAACCCACCACCACCACCACCTGTTGATCATTTGACCCATTTCTTAAGGCTAAATCCGCCGGTGTATTCCAGTAGCACCGAGCCGATTGTTGCAGATGATTGGCTCCGCAAAGTTGGAAGGGAGTTGACCACTGCAGGATGCACAGATGCGAAGAGAGTGCGTTTTGCCGCACATCAGCTTGATGGACCCGCAGCATCATGGTGGGAGAATTACACAGCCACTCACCCCATCGACACTGTCACATGGGACCAGTTTCAGCAAGCTTTCCGTACTGCCCATGTTTCAGCAGGAGCTATGGCCATGAAGAAGTGTGAGTTTCACAACTTACGACAAGGAGGACGCACCGTAGGCCAGTATGTGGAAGACTTTAGTAAGTTAGCACGTTATGCCCCAGATGACGTTGCTATAGATGCAGCCAAGCAGGAGAAGTTTCTGGAAGGGCTGAATGATGAGCTGAGCATGCAGTTGATGGTAGCAACCTTCAACAACTACCAGGAGTTGGTAGATAGAGCTCTCATGATTGAAGGGAAGCAACAGCAGATTGAAAGCCGCAAGAGGAATTATGGACAAGGGAAGTACAATTCTGGAGCTCATCAGAAGCCACGTTTTACCCCGAATTCGGGAGGACCTTTTCAGCATACGCATGGAGCAGGAGGTTCGCACAACCATAGTGGACCCAAGAATGGTAATGGGAATGGAGGAAGCAACGGACAGAACCGTACCAACCCATCGACGCCAGCTAAGAGAGATCTGAGCCAAGTCACTTGCTACAAGTGCCAGAAGACTGGACATTATGCTAATGAGTGTCCTGAAGCTAAGAATGGAAATGGCAATGGAAGCTCTGGGAAGAAGACCAACCCTTTCAACAAAGGACATGTGAACCACGTTAGCATGGAGGAGGTTGAAGCCCAGCCAGATGCAGTAATAGGTAAGTTTTTGGTTAAGTCATTTACTCCACTCGTTCTTTTTGATACCGGTGCATCGCATTCATACATATCAAGGGGATTTGTGGATAAGTATAAATTGCCAACCCAAGCCCTTAGGTCACCCATGTTAGTAACCTCGCCAGGAGCAGAGTATATGGCTAGTCTATGGTGTGATAGGTTACCATTAAGGATTGGTAACTACGTGTTTCCCTCGGACCTAATAGTATTGGAATCGCAAGGACTGGATGTGATATTAGGCATGGATTGGTTATCGAAGTATGAAGGGAACATTGAATGCGCTAGTAAGTCGATTTTGCTTACCACCCCAGAAGGAAGAAGGATCAAGTATGTATCCCGGCATGTGCCGAAGAGGACTCAAGTGAATTTTTAATCAGGAGTTGTACAGGAGGAAGTACCAGTGGTGAAGGATTTCCCGGACGTATTTCCAGAGGAGTTGCTAGGCATGCCACCGGATAGAGACATTGAGTTTTTGATTGAGCTTTTGCCAGACACAGGGCCAATATCTAAGAGACCGTACAGGATGCCCGCAAAGGATTTGGAGGAGATTAAGAAGCAGATTAAGGAGTTGCTGTATAAAGGCTATATTCGCCAAGTTCTTCACCTTGGGGATCACCAGTGCTTCTAGTGGAGAAGAAGGATGGATCGTTAAGGATGGTTGTTGATTATCGAGGACTGAATGAAGTGACCATCAAAAACAAGTACCCACTGCCGATGATCAATGATCTGTTTGACTGCTTACAAGGAGCTAAGGTATTTTCCAAGATCGATCTGCGGTCAGGATACTATCAGTTGAAGATTCGAGAGCAGGATATACCTAAGACGGCTTTTACCACTAGGTATGGGCTGTAGGAGTATACTGTTATGTCATTTGGTCTGACTAACGCACCTGCCTATTTCATGAACCTGATGAACAAGGTGTTTATGGAGTTTTTGGATAAGTTCGTCATGGTGTTCATTGATGATATTTTGGTCTACTCCAAGAATGAAGAGGAGCATAAGGAACATTTGCGTTTGGTACTTGAGAAGCTCAGAGAAAATCAGTTATACGTCAAGTTCAGCAAATGTGAGTTTTGGTTGAAGGAAGTTGGATTCCTCGGACATGTTATATCCGGAGAAGGAATAGCAGTAGACCCCACCAAAGTCGACACTGTGACAAACTGGGAATCACCCACATCAGTTGGAGAGATCCGGAGTTTTCTTGGACTTGCAGGATACTACCGGAGATTCATTGAGAATTTCTCGAGGATTGCTAGGCCCATGACGGAGCTGTTGAAGAAGGACACCAAGTTCAACTGGACTAAGGAATGTGAAGCTAGTTTCCAAGAGTTGAAGAAACGTTTGTTTACATCACCAGTGTTGATTCTGCCAGATCAGCGCAAGGATTATGAAGTATACTGCAATGCTTCTCGTCGAGGACTTGGAGCAGTGCTTATGCAGGAAGGAAGAGTTGTTTCATATGCTTCACGACAGCTTAAACCCCATGAGATGAATTACGCTACGCATGATTTGGAGTTAGCAGCCGTAGTACATGCGTTGAAGACATGGAGACATTTTCTCATCGGAAACCACTGTGAGGTGTACACGGATCACAAGAGTTTGAAATACATCTTCACGCAGAAGGAGTTGAATCTCAGGCAAAGGAGATGGTTGGAGCTCATAAAGGATTATGATATGAGATTGCATTATCACCCCGGAAAGGCTAACGTAGTAGCAGATGCGTTGAGCCGCAAGAGCCATGTCAACACACTCATGACCGGAGACTTACCGAAGGAATTAGCCGAGGATCTTCACGAGCTATGTTTGGAAATAGTGTCGAGAGGCTATGTTGCAGCATTGGAGATACAGTCTACTCTGATGGATAAGATCAGAGAAGCTCAGAAGACAGACAAGGAGATTGCCGGAATAAAGGAAAGGATGAGCAAAGGAAAAAGCCAAGGGATTTCGTGAGGACGAGCACGATACCTTATGGTTTGAGGACCGCGTTTATGTGCCTAATGACCCGGAGATCAGGAAGTTGATTCTGCAGGAGGCTCATGACTCGCCGTATTTGATTCACCCAGGAAATACCAAGATGTATTTGGATTTGAAGTATACTTTCTGGTGGACCGGAATGAAGAAGGATATTGCGGAGTATGTAGCAGTTTGTGATGGATGTCAGAGAGTGAAGGCAGAGCATCAGAAGCCAGCAGGATTGCTACAGCCATTGCCGATACCCGAATGGAAGTGGGATAAACTAGGCATGGATTTTATCACGGGATTGCCCAGGACTCGTTCAGGCTATGACTCAATATGGGTTGTAGTCGATCGTTTGACGAAGGTAGCTCATTTCATCCCAGTGAAGACCACTTACACCAGTGCTAAGTTGGCAAAGATATACATGACCAAAATCGTATGTCTGCATGGAGTTCCGAGGAGCATTGTATCAGATAGAGGAACCCAGTTTACCTCAAAGTTCTGGCATCAGTTACATGAAACTTTGGGTACCAGGCTAGAATTCAGTACAGCCTTTCATCCACAGACAGATGGACAGACCGAGAGAGTCAATCAGATTCTGGAGGACATGCTGAGAGCTTGTGCGCTAGATTATGGATCTAGTTGGGATGATAACTTGCCATATGCGGAGTTCTCTTACAACAAATGTTATCAATCCAGTTTGAAGATGGCCCCTTTCGAAGCTTTATACGGAAGGAGGTGTAGAACACCATTGTTATGGGACGAAGTTGGAGACCGCCAGTTGTTTGGACCAGATTTGATTAAGGAGTCTGAACAGAAGGTGAAGTTGATTCGCGATAGGCTCAAGTTAGCCCAATCCAGACAGAAGAGCTATGCGGATTCAAAACGTAAGGAGACAGTTTACGAAATCAGAGACAGAGTTTATCTTCGTGTATCTCCACTTCGGGGAGTTAAGCGCTTTGGAGTTAAGGGAAAGTTAGCGCCACGTTTTGTAGGACCATACAAAGTTTTGGAGCGTATGGGAGAAGTTGCTTACAAGTTGGAATTACCCAAAGGATTGTCAGGAGTTCACGATGTGTTCCACGTTTCCTAGTTGAAGAAGTGCCACACAGAGATGGCTGATATACCGCTGAGAGATACAGTGCCACTGGAGGTGATTCAGTTGGATAGTGAATTGACTTATGAGGAGAAACCCGTCGAGATTCTTGAGTATGCCAGCCGAGTCACCCGCAGCAAGGTTATCAAGTTTTGCAAAGTTCAGTGGAGCCACCATACCGAGGATGAAGCCACCTGGGAGCGAGAGGAAGATCTACGGAAGGACCACCCTCACCTATTTTCTAGCCAACCCGAATCTCGAGGGCGAGATTCATCTTAAGGGGGGTAGGTTTGTAACATCCCAAATTTTCAATTTGGAATGTTATACATTAGATCATCATTGCATATCATATTTTACTGCATTTTTTGTTTGATCCTAGAAATTCTACGCAACTCAAGGACCCACGGAGAGAGTTGGGGATTTCGTTATTTTCATATTTGGGTTTTCTCAAATTTTGAAAATAGGATCGTTTGATTTTATTTATTTTATCTTCAATTATTTCATTTATAAAAATAAGAGAGAGGGAATAAAATGACTTTCCCAAAAATAAGAAATATTGAGGATTTAATAAAAAAATCAAATCTTATTTTATTTGAATTTAGGAAAATTGCATGTTTTTCAAAATTGCATTTTAGGGCCAAGAAAATGTTCATCTTGTTCTAAATATTTTATTTAGATGGTGAAAAATTTATTTTGGCATTTTTAGAATTTTATTTTATTTTCTAGAATTTTTCTCAGTTTCGGCGGAATTGTTTAAAAAAAACTCCCGCGCGCCCGACTGGGCCGAAGCCCAGCCGAACCAGGCCGGCCCGCCCGCGCCACCGCCTCCTGCCGCTGTCTCCGGATCGGCGACCGCCACCGCCGCCCGAGTCCGGGAGGAGCACGCCTCCCGAGGCGCCCCCTTCCCC
>NC_057814.1:218103415-218119672 GCF_018294505.1 Triticum aestivum
GCCGCCGCCCGCAGCCCCGCTGCCCCACGCCGCCTCCCGTCGCCCTGCCGGAGCCGCCGGACTTCGCCGGAGCCCCGAGCCGAGGTAGCCGCCCGCCGCCCGGTTTTCTGAAGAAAACCGATTCGGTTTTTTTAGAATACCCTAGGTTTTTTTAGATCGGTTTTGTTTTGTTTTTTCGGTTTTCTTATTTAGCGAGCGTTCGCTCGTTCGTTCGTTTTGACGAACGCGTTCATCATTTACTTACAGTTAACGAACGTCCGTTCGTTAAACTGTTCATCAGTTTTTCTTTTTCTCGGATTTTCCGTGATTATTTCTGATCGTGATTTCCAATCTGTTTTTCGTTTTGGTTTAACTTTTCGCTCGTTTATCGGAATCAGGCGATTCAAGCGCCTAGAGTTTCGTCTCGAAACCCTCTTTCTGTTTAACCAACTCAAACAAGTTTTGCTACTGTAAAATTTGACTTAGGTCCAGATTAGTAAACGAAGCTTGTTTCTTTCGCCGTTTGACTTTCGTTGCTTCGTTTGATTTGATTCTTTTTGCAAACCGGAGTTCTTAAGTTGAAATTTCTGGTTAGATCTCTTATTTGAGTTTTACCTTTGCATTAGACGAGTACTTATTGTATGCTAGTTTGTTTGCGATAGAGTACCCGGAGTGCGCCGCTTGCTACTTCGAATCCCTAGGTTTCACGGATCATCAGCCAGGCAAGTAACACTTTGATCATACCTCTTTTCATACCCAGTTTTATTGCATTAGATCAATCCTCAAACAATTGCATGATTAGGATCTGATAAAATTGTTGGTTCGGAAGTAGCTGATGAGGTAGAACCTATTGCCCTGTTTATTACCAAACCCTTGGGAGTTACTTCTACGTTTGCTTATATTGCTATGCTATGCTAGTAGACGTGGATTGGGTGAGTGTATCCATGACAGATGTGAGATTGTTAATTAATGGTTCAATTTAAGGTGGCTACTTAAACACACATCTGGGTGGATTGAGGCACCTGGGTATTCCAGCGATTGCCTGTTTTTTTATGGACCGCCACCCAGGCTCAAAGGGATCATGAGATTATTCATGCTAGAAACTTCCGTGTGCAGCCACAAGCTATTATGGGCTCTAGCATGGTTGATTAAGTTGTGTGAACTCTTACAGTGGTAGACTAGCAGATGTAGGGGTTGTAGATGGTACTGTTTACCCGATCGTAAGGTGCAAACGCTTCTGAAAGACTATGTCTCGGTCATCCGTTTCTCAAACATCATGTAGTGCGAGAATCCCAACGGAGGAGATCTAGTCTTGTGGGGAAAAGTGCGCAAACCTCTGCAGAGTGTATAAACTAATCATGGTTAGCCGTGTCCCCGGTTATGGACAACTTGAGTATCTAGTACTTGGATTATCATGTGAATCTCATCATGTTACTTTAATTAATTTTGTTGGGATTAATGTTGAAACTTAATTGGGATTGAGATGGTCTCACCCATTCTCAATGTTTAACAACCACCATGATAGTTGAATAAAATTTATTCCTTTGCAGTAGGGAAAAATTGGCTTTTCGCAAAACTGTAACCATAGAGCTTCCCACCAGCCAAATATGCATGTAGTATAGCATTATTCTGTTCATTACTCTCTGTGTGTTACATTGCCAGCATATTCCATGTGCTGACCCGTTTTCGGGCTGCAACGTTTCATGTTGCAGACTTTTCAGACGACGAGTAAGGTGCCTTAGGTCGTGGTTCTATACTCAGTGATGCCGTTGGAGTTGATGGACCCGCCTATCTTCCAAGTCTTTCGCTGTTATCGTTTTTAGATGGCCTTAAGCCATATTTATTGTATTAAGTTCTCTTTTGAGACATTCGATGTAATAAGTGTGTGATTGCTACTCTGTTATAAATCCTTCGAGTACTGTGCATGTCAGCATTACTGATCCAGGGATGACACTGATGCACAGAGACTTGACCGTCTGAGGTCTGGTCGCTACAAAAGATTTAATAGGAGACACATCAATCACTTTTAGATCTTCATCCCTATTATCATGAAAACTAGAAGAACACGCTTTTACAAAGCAATCTTTCTTAGCACGCATCCTAGCGGTTCTTTCCTTGCACTCATCAATGGAAATTCTCATGGAATTGAGAGACTCATTGATATCATGCTGATAACCCACAAGTATAGGGGATCAATTGTAGCCTCTTTCGATAAGTAAGAGTGTCGAACCCAACGAGGAGCTAAAGGTAGAACAAATATTCCCTCAAGTTCTATCGACCACCGATACAACTCTACGCACGCTTAACGTTCGCTTTACCTAGAACAAGTATAAAACTAGAAGTACTTTGTAGGTGTTGTTGGATAGGTTTGCAAGAATGTAAAGAGCACGTAAATAAAAACTAGGGGCTGTTTAGGTAAATAAGCAATAAAGTTAGTATAGCGAGTGTGGAAAAGTGGTGGTAGGAGTTGCGAAATTGTCCCTAAGCAATAGACTACTTTACTAGACCGATAACAAGTTTTATGTGGGAGAGGCCACTTCTAGCATGTCATCCCTGACTTGGAATTCTATGCACTTATGATTGGAACTATTAGCAAGCATCCGCAACTACTAACGTTCATTAAGGTAAAACCCAACCATAGCATTAAGATATATTGGTCCCCCTTCAATCCCGTATGCATCAATTTCTATGCTAGGTAGAAGCTTCTGTCACTCTTGCCCTCCAATACATAGTCCCATCAACATACAACTAACCCTATGGTGTGATCCACGCGCGCGCTCATATGATGGGCACCAAAGGTTAGCAACATAACCACAAGCAAATTAAATCAATCATAGCAATTCATCAACCACCGATAGGACAACGAAAATCTACTCAGACATCATAGGATGGCAACACATCATTGGATAATAATATGAAGCATAAAGCACCATGTTATAGTAGAGGGTACAGCGGGTTGTGGGAGAGTGGACCGCTATAGATAGAGGGGGAAGGTGATGGAGATGTTGGTGAAGATGGCAGAGGTGCTAGTGTAGATCGCGGTGATGACGATGATGGCCACGGCAGTGTTCCGGCGCCACCGGAAGAGAGGGTGAGAGGTCCCCCCTTCTTCTTCTTCTTCCTTGACCTCCTCCCTAGATGGGAGAAGGTTTCCCCTCTGGTCGTTGGCCTCCATGGTATGGGAGGGGCGAGAGCCCCTCCGAGATTGGATCTGTCTCTCTGTCTCTCTCTGTTTCTGCGTTCTTGATTCTGCCCTTTCACCGTTTCTTATATATCCGGAGATCCGTAACTCCGATTGGATTGAAACCTTTGCCCAGATTTTTCTCCGAAAATTAGCTTTCTTGCGGCCGAAGAAGAGCAGCAACTGCCTTACGAGGGGCCCACGAGGGTCAGGGGCGCACCCAGGGGGCAGGCGCGCCCCCTGCCTCGTGGCCACCTCGGGCACCGTCTCGCGTTGATTCTTCCTCTCATATTTCCCAAATATTCCAAAAATATTCTCCGTCCATTTTTATCCCGTTTGGACTCCGTTTGATATGGGGTTTCTGCGAAACATAAAACATGCAACAAACAGGAACTTGCACTGGGCACTGGATCAATATGTTAGTCCCAAAAATAGTATACAAAGTTGCCAAAAGTATATGAAAGTTGTATAATATTGGCATGGAACAATTAAAAATTATACACATGACGGAGATGTATCAGCATCCCCAAGCTTAATTCCTGCTCGTCCTCGAGTAGGTAAATGATAAAAAAGATAATTTTTGATGTGGAATGCTACCTAGCATAATCTTGGTCATGTATCTAATCATGGCATGAATATTAAGACATGAGTGATTCAAAGCAATAGTCTATCATTTGACATAAAAACAATAATACTTCAAGCCTACTAATAAAGCAATCATGTCTTTTCAAAATAACATGGCAAAAGAAAGTTATCCCTACAAAATCATATAGTCTGGCTATGCTCCATCTTCACCACACAAAATATTCAAATCATGCACAACCCTGATGACAAGCTGAGCAATTAGTTCATACTTTTTAACGTGCTTCAGCTTTTTCAACCCTCACGCAATACATGAGCGCAAGCCATGGACATAGCACTATAGGTGGCATAGAATAATATGATGGGGGTTATGTGGAGAAGACAAAAAGGAGAAAGTCTCACATCGACGCGGCTAATCAACGGGCTATGGAGATGCCCATCAATTGATGTCAATGCAAGGAGTAGGGATTGCCATGCAACGGATGCACTAGAGCTATAAGTATATGAAAGCTCAAACTAAAAACTAAGTGGGTGTGAATCCAACTTGCTTGCTCATGAAGACCTCGGGCATTTGAGGAAGCCCATCATCAGAATATACAAGCCAAGTTCTATAATGAAAATTCCCACTAGTATATGAAAGTGATAACTCAAGAGACTCTCTATATGAAGAACATGGTGCTATTTTGAAGCACAAGTGTGGTAAAAGGATAGTAACATTGCCCCTTTTTGTTTTCTTGCGGGCTTCTTTGCCCCCCTTTTTTATTTGGTCTTCTTTGGCCTTTGTTTTTTGGGCAATGCTCTAATAATGATGATCATCACACTTTTATTTACTTATAACTCAATATTACAACTCGATACTAGAACAAAGATATGACTCTATATGAATGCCTCCGGCGGTGTACCGGGATGTGCAATGATCTAGCGTAGCAATGACATCAAAAAACGGACAAGCCATGAAAACATCATGCTAGCTATCTTACGATCATGCAAAGCAATATGACAATAAATGCTCAAGTCATGTATATGATGATGATGGAAGTTGCATGGCAATATATCTCGGAATGGCTATGGAAATGCCATGATAGGTAGGTATGGTGGCTGTTTTGGGGAAGATATAGTGAGGCTTATGTGTGATAGAGCATATCATATCACGGGGTTTGGACGCACCGGCGAAGTTTGCACCAACTCTCGAGGTGAGAAAGGGCAATGCACGGTACCGAAGAGGCTAGCAATGATGGAAGGGTGAGAGTGCGTATAATCCATGGACTCACATTAGTCATAAAGAACTCATATACTTATTGCAAAAGTTTATTAGCCCTCAAAGCAAAGTACTACTACGCATGCCCCTAGGGGGATAGATTGGTAAGAAAAGACCATCGCTCGTCCCATACCTCATGCTGCAACTTCGTTACATAACGGTTCACCATACGTGCATGCTACGGGAATCACAAACCTCAACACATGTATTTCTACAATCCACAACCACCCACTAGCATGACTCTAATATCACCGTCTTTATATCGCAAAACTATTGCAAGGAATCAAACATATCATATTCAGTGATCTACAAATTTTATGTAGGATTTTTATGACTAACCATATGAATGACCAGTTCCTGTCATCTCTCTAAATAGATATAAGTGAAGCAAGAGAGTTTAATTCTTTCTACAAAAGATATGCCCATGCTCTAACAAATATAAGTGAAGCAAAAGAGCATTTTACAAATGGCGGTTTTCTATGTGAAGAGAAACAGGCAATCCAAACTTCAAATGATATAAGCGAAGCACATGAAGCATTCTATAAAGCCATACTCAAAAGATATAAGTGAAGTGCAAAGAGAATTCTATAAATCAACCAAGGACTATCTCATACCAGCATGGTGCATAAAAGAAAAATGAAAACTAAATGTAAAACGCTCCAATATTTGCACATATCGCATGAACGAAACGAATCTGAAAACATACGGATACTTGTTGAAGAAAGATGGGATGCCTTCCGGGGCATCCCCAAGCTTAGACGCTTGAGTCTCCTTGAATATTTACTTTGGGTGCCTTGGGCATCCCCAAGATTGAGCTCTTGCCTCTCCTCCTTCTCCTCACATCGAGACATCCTCGATCTTCGAACACTTCATCCACACAAAACTCAACAGAAAACTCGGTAGGACCCGTTAGTATAATAAAGAAAATCACTACTCTAAGTACTGTTGCAAACCGATTCATATTTTGTTTTTGCATTATAGCTACTATAATATAACTTTTCCATGTCTTAATCCACTAATAGGAATCGATAGTTTCATCAAAACAAGCAAACTATGCATCAAAAACAGAATCTGTCTTAAACAGGACAGTCTGTAGTAATATGAACATTCACCATACTTCCGGTACTCCAAATATTCTACCAAATTTAGAAAAAATAAACAATTTGTATAGAAAGACAGTGCAAAAAGTTTCAGAACCAATTGACGTTCCAGTAAAAAATTTAAAATCGCGCACTACAGCCAAAGTTTCTGTCCTGCACCGCACAAACCAACAAGCATTGTAAACATCCTAAAGGCAAACCTTGGCACATTATTTTTATAATAAAATGGAATTGTACAAGGGGATAATTATTTTTGTTGAAAATTTTCTGTAATCAAGATTCACAAAGTTTCCGTGAGCATGAACAAAGTTCACGGAGCTCCCCCACTTCAACAATGCTTGTCTCTCTCACTTTCCTTTTTGAAAAAGTTTTGGGTTCCCCTCTTCATTTTTTTTGTTTTTAAAATATATGAAAGCACTCAACAGAAATAAATGACTCTCTGAAACTTCCGGGTTGTCTCTCTGGCAGCGCTTTCTTTAAAGCCATTAAGCTAGGCATCTAGTGCTCAAGTAATGGATCCACCTGGATCCCAAGGTATATCAAAGCCAATTTTAATTAACAATGATTTGTAATTTAGTAGTGAGCACAAAGTAACATATATCATGTAATGACGAAGTCTAACTCTCTTCCTATGCATCGGCATGTCATAAAAGAACAATTCATGCACACATAGTAAAGGCCAATGCATAGTATAAATAGTTTCTTGCAATTTTATCGTGTGGGAAACATAGAGAGGTGGGTATATAGTTCCTCTCTCATAATAATTGCAAGTAGGAGCAGCAAGCACATGCATATTATACTCATCAAAATCATAATGTGCAACGGTAAAAGGCAACCCATCAATATAATCCTTAATAAGTGCAAACTTCTTCGATATAGTGTAGTCGGGGGAATTCAAAAAGATAATAGGACTATCATGCGTGGGTGCAATAGCAACAATTTCATGTTTAACATAAGGAACTATAGCAAGTTCATCTCCATAAGCATAATTCATATTGGCATCTTGGCCACAAGCATAGCAAGCATCATCAAAAAGGGATATTTCAAAAGAATCAACGGGATCATAACAATTATCATAGCATTCATCCTTCGGTAAGCACGAAGGGAAATTAAACAATGTATGAGTTGAAGAGTTACTCTCATTAGAAGGTGGGCACGGGTGATCAATACGCTCTTCCTCCTTTTCTTCTTCGCTCTCCTCCTCATCTTTTTCATCCAATGAGCTCACAATGTCATTAATTCCTTCTTCCATAGACTCCTGCAAAATATTAGCCTCTTCTTGGACAGCGGAGACTTTCCCAATAAATGCATCAATATCAGCATTGTATTCATAATTCTCATAACAATATTTAAGGATAGCTAAATTTTCAGGTCTATAAACTGAATCATCAAAATCTTCAAACTCTTTAAACAAAGATTCAATTTCACATGCACCCTTAAAAGCAACAAATTCTTCTATTCGTTCCACATCATAGTAATCATATATACCTCTAGCATAAGAAGCCAAGGTTTCATTATCATTAAATTTGCATAAAAAGGGAAGGTGTGGAGCCTTCATCCTAGAGCAACAAGTATAATCATATCTCAAGCATAGTTGCCGAGCATACCACTTCAACATATAAATTTGATCCCATAATAGTTTCCCTTTTTGAGTCAAGCGATAATCCCTAAAGTATTGACGTTGATCCAATGTGTCTCCCGTTACCAAATTGAATGGGGTTTTCTCAGGATTATCAAAGTAGTATATAATATCTATCACATAACGAGCATCGAGGGTTTTAGGAGGTTCCCCATCTCCATGAGTAGCAAGTAAACCTAATTTTTTTGGTATTTCGTGTTCCATATCCATAACTAAAGATAGAGAACAACTAAGAACAGCAAATAAAAATTACTTAGTGATAAAGCAAACAAGCACACACGAGAATATTCACCCCACGCTATGACTCCCCAGCAACGGCGCCAGAAAAAGGTCCTGATAACCCACAAGTATAGGGGATCAATTGTAGCCTCTTTCGACAAGTAAGAGTGTCGAACCCAACGATGAGCTAAAGGTAGAACAAATATTCCCTCAAGTTCTATCGACCACCGATACAACTCTAAGCACGCTTAAGGTTCGCTTTACCTAGAACAAGTATAAAACTAGAAGTACTTTGTAGGTGTTATTGGATAGGTTTGCAAGAATATAAATAGCACGTAAATAAAAACTAGGGGCTGTTTAGGTAAAGAAGCAATAAAGTTAGTATAGCGAGTGTGGAAAAGTGGTGGTAGGAGTTGCGAAATTGTCCCTAAGCAATTGACTACTTTACTAGACCGATAGCAAGTTTTATGTGGGAGAGGCCACTGCTAGCATGTCATCCCTGACTTGGAATTCTATGCACTTATGATTGGAACTATTAGCAAGCATCCGCAACTACTAACGTTCATTAAGGTAAAACCCAACCATAGCATTAAGATATATTGGTCCCCCTTCAATCCCGTATGCATCAATTTCTATGCTAGGTAGAAGCTTCTGTCACTCTTGCCCTCCAATACATAGTCCTATCAACATACAACTAACCCTATGGTGTGATCCACGCCGCGCTCATATGATGGGCACCAAAGGACAGCAACATAACCACAAGCAAATTAAATCAATCATAGCAATTCATCAACCACCGATAGGACAACGAAAATCTACTCAGACATCATAGGATGGCAACACATCATTGGATAATAATATGAAGCATAAAGCACCATGTTCAAGTAGAGGGTACAGCGGGTTGCGGGAGAGTGGACCACTGTAGATAGAGGGGGGAAGGTGATGGATATGTTGGTGAAGATGGCAGAGGTGTTGGTGTAGATCGCGGTGATGATGATGATGGCCACGGCGGTGTTCCGGCGCCATCAGAAGAGAGGGGGAGCGGCCCCCTTCTTCTTCTTCTTCTTCCTTGACCTCCTCCATAGATGGGAGAAGGGTTTCCCCTCTGGTCCTTGGCCTCTGATGAAGCTATGTACCTAGGGTAGGGTCATAGGCCTGACCTAGATACCCTCCCCTAGGACATCACCCTAAAGCCAGAAGCATCCGAGGGATATCATCATCCATTCGACCATAAGCATTCCACTCGGAAGACTCGAAGTCACTCGACCACAACAACTATCACTCGACAGATAGAAGACCTAAAGTCACTCTACACAGCAACGGTCGGACGTTTATTCCATAGATGTAATGATCATTTATGTCGCTTTATTACTAGCGTTACCAGTAACGCCATATCTTTATGTACATTGAACCCTTGGCAACAGGGGAACGGCTGGGGTCCTGGCGTTCACTATATAAGCCACCCCCTCATCTGGCGCAAGGGTTCGCACCCCCTGTAATACACACACACACACATAATCCAGTCGACCGCCTCTGGGCTCCGAGAGGTAGGGCTATTACTTCCTCCACGAAGGGCCTGAACTCATAAAACTCGCGTGTACAACTTCTCCATAGCTAGGATCTTGCCTCTTCATACCTACCCCCATTCTACTATCAGTCTTAGATCCACGACAGTTGGCGCCCACCTTGGGGCAGGTGTCTTAGCGACTTTTTGGTGAAGTTGCGATTTTTCCGATTCCCATCATCATGGTTTCTGGCGGTGGTTTGCCTGAGGGCCGCAAGATCCATCTCAGCGCGCTCGTCTTCGTTGCCGACGACCCCGCCAGGCTTCAGGAAGCTCCCCTCGATGTCGATGCGCTCCCCGTTCGTGGGGCGACGCACTTTCGCGCGTGCGTCCGCGGCGTCCTTCTCCGGCAGCCGTCGACCCAGTATCGGTCGGCTCCTGTGGTGTCCTCGCTCCCCGCTATTCGCCGGCGCAAGCGATCCAGTCAGTCGCGACTTCAGCGGTGGGTGAGACAGACGGTGGCCCGCCAGTCGGCCACCCCACAAGTCGCGGCAATCGAGCCCGACGAAACTCTCTACGGCCTGTTCGACTGGCTCTGTCGAGACCGCATCCGAGTGTGATAGCAGCGATCCCGCGGCTGAAGACTTGATGGTCAACGGACCACGTAGTCCTCCTGGCTTCCCCCGCGACGATGGCGGTGATGGTGGCGGCGATCCGTCACGCGTTCACGAGGAGTACCGCCCCGAGCCCCTTTCTTCGCAGCAGAGGGAAGAGCTTCGCCGCCGCAATATGGATGCACTTCACACTCCCACCGTTGGAGAAACCCCCGAGGCCCGAGCCTTGGAGGAGGCGCGCCTGGCCAACTTGGCTGAGCGCACTCAACTGGAGAACCTGCAGCATGCACTCGACGAGCGTGCTCGGCAGCGGATCCCTAAGTCCAGTCGACGACACTTTTTCCGCCTCAACCTCAGGTATACCTTACACCGATTCAAAATCTCACAGCTGCAGCCCGAATAGCAGAGTCAATTCAGCCTTCCCAGTCGGAAGCTGGAAAAGGTTTAATGCAGATCCGTGCCTTGCTCCGGGCAGCCGAAGAGCAGAACACAACAGTGTCTCAGTCGCAGAATAGGATTCATAGTAGATCTGTGATGGCGGACACAGTTCAGTCGGCTCGCAGCCCAAGATCGCCCCCGCGGCGTGAGGGACGTGGGCGCCGACAGGATCAGTATAGGAACCACGAGCAATATGATCACCGACTCGGCCATGATGACCGTCGTCGAGTGCCCACACCCCCCCGAGGAGTGGGTCGTATGTGCCTCGGCAGCATGATGACAGACGCCCTCACAGTGGCGAGCGAAGAGCACCAGTCGACCCGAGGGAGCCGGGCTTTGATGCGAGATCTATTCTCATTCAAGGTCTGGTTGACAGGAACAGGGCACACAGAGAGGGCCATGACAGAAATCACCCGACTGGCAGCAGAGTGCATGTTCCAGGTCCAGAATGTTTCAGCAGAGCCATCAGAGCCACAGTGATTGCTCCCAACTTCAGGTTGGCGACTGGAGTCAGCAAGTTCATTGGTGAGTCCAAGCCGGACACTTGGCTTGAGGATTACCGAGTGGCGATACAGATCGGCGACGGCAATGATGAAGTGGCCATGAAGTACCTTCCTCTGATGTTGGAAGGTTCGTCCAGAGCATGGTTGACTCAATTAGCACCTGGCAGTATATTCAGTTGGGAAGAACTCGCCGGAGTGTTTGTTAGAACTTTTGAGGGTACTGCAAACGACCAGCAGGGTTAGAAGAATTGCAGCATTGCGTACAAAAACCGAATGATACTCTGAGAGATTTCATTCAGAGGTGGACCACTTTGCACCACATAGTGGAAATGTGTCCGAGCATCAAGCAGTTTGTGCCTTCATGGAAGGCGTGAAGTATCGAGAACTAGTCCTGAAATTCGGTCGGACAGGAGATATGTCCCTGACTCGGATGATGGAAATAGCCACTCGGTACGCTAACGGAGTAGAAGAGGATCGACTCCGCAGTGGAAAGAACAAACCAGTCGGTTAGGACACCGACGGAGGTACTTCCAATCGGAAACATAAGCGTAAGGCCGAGCCAGCTGCTCCTGGTGAAGCTTTAGTTGTGGCTCAAGGAAAGTTCAAGGGGAAGCCCAAAGGGCCTGGACCCCCAAGAAGGTGGAAGATCAAGCCAGAAATGATGTGTTGGATTTACCATGCCACATTCACACCAAGAAAGATGAAGAGGGTAATCTCATTTACCCTAAACATACCACTCGACAGTGTCGACTCCTGATCCAGCAATTTCTAAAGAAGCAACCCAATGAGAAGGAAAATGAGTTGGACAAAGATGAGGATAAGGAAGAAGATGATGATGGTTTTCCCAACGTCAATTCCACTCTGATGATTTTTGCTGATGTTGAAAGCAAAAGTCGATTGAAAGTTATCAAAAGAGAAGTGAACATGGTTGCTCCGGCAACGCCCAGTTATTTGAAGTGGTCCCAGACTGCCATCACGTTCGACCAGTCTGATCATCCAGTACGCATAGCCACCCCTGGGAGGCAAGCGTTGGTGGTCGACCCAGTTGTTGAAGGCACTCGACTGACCAAAGTGCTAATGGATGGTGGTAGCGGCATGAATATCCTTTATGCTGAAACCTTGAAGGGGATGGGCATTCCGATGTCCAAACTTAGTGAAAGCAATATGAGTTTCCATGGCATTATCCCTAGAAAGAAAGCCGAATCACTCGGTCAGATCGCCCTTGACGTGGTTTTCGGTGATTCCAAGAATTACCGCAAGGAAAAGTTGACATTTAATTTGAAGTAGTGGATTTCCAGAGTGCTTATCATGCTATTCTGGGTAGACCTGCTTACACACGTTTTATGGCTCGACTATGTTACGTGTACCTCAAACTGAAGATGCCTGGTCGCAGAGGAGTGATCACAATCACTGGTAATCGGCAGAATGCAGAAGAGTGCTTCCAGAAGGGCTCAAAAATCGCCGATGCACAAATGGCAGCAGTCAAAATGCAAGAATACCGGAAGAATGCTGACCCGAGTGATTTGTTGCGAGCTAAGAAGCCTGCCACAGATTCTGCATTTCAGTCGTCCAATGAAACAAAGCCGATTCATATTCACTCGACTGATCCTAATGCTGCTCCTACTCATATCTCAACATCACTCGGCAGCAAATAGGAAGAAGCACTCATCCAGTTCCTCCGTGAGAACTGGGACATCTTTGCATGGAAACCTTCTGACATGCCGGGTGTACCCAGGGGACTGGCTGAGCACCGTTTGCGAGTCGACCCGAAAGTGAAACCAGTCAAGGAACATCTTCGACGGTCCGCAGTACAGAAGAGAAAGGCAAATGGTGAGGAAGTGGCTCGGTTCCTGGCGGCTGAGTTCATCCGAGAGATTTACCACTCCGAGTGGCTCGCCAATGTTGTCATGGTCCCCAAGAAAGATGACTCACTTCATATGTGCATTGACTTCAAGCATATCAATCGGGCCTGCACGAAAGATCATTTCCCTCTCCCCCGTATCGACCAAATCATCGACTCGACTGCGGGGTGTGAGCGTCTGTCTTTTCTAGACGCCTATTCCGGGTACCATCAGATCCGACTGTATGGACCCGATGAGATAAAAACAACTTTCATCACTCCATTCGGGTGTTTTTGTTATGTCACCATGCCATTCGGTCTCAAGAACGCTGGGGCCACATTCATGAGGATGATTCAGAAGTGTCTGCTCACTCAAATCAGTCGGAATGTGGAAGCATATATGGATGACATTGTGGTCAAGTCGCGTAAAGGTTCCGACCTGCTGACTGACCTAGCTGAAACCTTTGCCAACCTGAGAAGGTATGATATCAAGCTTAATCCATCAAAGTGCACATTCGGAGTTCCTGGTGGAAAGTTACTCGGTTTCCTTGTTTCCAAACGAGGGATCGACGTGAACCCAGAGAAAGTTGGTGCCATACTTCGGGTGAAGCACCCTGTGCGTGTGCATGATGTCCAGAAGCTTACTGGTTGTTTGGCCGCCTTGAGTCGATTCATCTCTCGTCCCGGTGAAAAGGCATTGCCTCTTTACTGACTGATGAAGAAATCTGATAAGTTCGAGTGGACTCCTGAAGCTGATGCGGCGTTTGTAGAGCTCAAAGCCCTGCTTTCCACCCAGCCGGTGCTTGGTGCCCCAATCAGCAAAGAGCCTTTACTGCTTTATGTTGCAGCCATTGGACAAGTTGTCAGTACAGTACTCACGGTCGAGCAGGAAGAAGAAGGAAAAGCCTATAAAGTTCAGCGCCCAGTGCACTATGTTTCTGAAGTCCTGACTCCATCCAAGCAAAGATATCCGCATTATCAGAAGCTTGTCTATGGAATTTACATGACCACGAAGAAGGTTGCGCATTATTTCTCTGACTACTCCATTACAGTCGTCAGCGACGCACCATTGTCAGAAATTCTGAACAACAGAGATGCAACTGGTCGAGTGGCAAAGTGGGCGATTGAACTTCTTCCCTTGGATATCAAGTTTGAGGCAAAGAAAGCTATCAAGTCCCAAGCAATAGCAGATTTCCTAGCCGAGTGGGTCGAACAGCAACTGCCGACTCAGATTCACTCGGAGCATTGGACCATGTTTTTTGACGGATCCAAGATGCTGAATGGTTCCGGTGCTGGGGTGGTATTGGTATCCCCCCGAGGCGACAAGCTCAGGTATGTTCTCCAGATTCATTTTGACTCCTCCAACAATGAAGCTGAATATGAAGCACTTCTGTACGGGTTGCGTATGGCCATTTCACTCGGCGTCCATTGCCTCATGGTCTACGGCGACTCGGATTTGGTGGTTAGTCAAGAAATCAAGGAGTGGGACATCAGAAGCCCGGCTATGACTGGCTATTGTAATGCAGTGAGGAAGTTAGAGAAGGAGTTTGAGGGGTTAGAGCTCCATCACATACCCCGACTGGAAAATCAAGCAGCTGATGATTTGGCAAAGATAGGTTCCAAGAGGGAAGCCATTCCCAGCAATGTGTTTTTGGAACATATTCATACACCTTCAGTTCAGGAAGATCCTTTCACTGAAGAGCCCCCACAACCAAAGAGTGCCACTGATCCGACTGAAGTCGAAGTCCCAGCCGTGGTTGACTTGATCATGGAGGTTTTGGTCATCACTCCCGACTAGACAGTACCGTACATCGCATACATTCTTAGGAAGGAACTCCCAGAGGATGAAGAAGAGGCTCGACAGATCGTTCGTCGATCCAAAGCATTTACTGTGATAAGAGGACAGCTGTTCAGAGAAAGTGTAACTGGAGTCAGCCAGAAATGCATAACACCAGAAGAAGGTCGAGTGATCCTCAACGACATCCACTTGGGGACCTGTGGTCACCATGCGTCCTCTCGGACCATTGTGGCCAAAGCATACCGAGCGGGATTTTATTGGCCACGAGCAAATGAAATGGCGAAAGAAATAGTCGACAAATGTGAAGGTTGCCAGTTTTACTCCAACATGTCTCACAAGCCTGCATTAGCCCTGAAGACCATTCCACTCGTCTGGCCCTTTGCTGTTTGGGGATTGGATATGGTTGGGCCTCTGAGGACTGGTAGGAGCGGCTTCACTCATGTGCTCGTGGCAGTCGACAAGTTTACTAAATGGATCGAAGCCAAGCCTATCAAAAATCTTGAAGCCAGTACCGCTGTCAGCTTCATCAGAGAGTTAACATTCAGATATGGTGTTCCACACAGCATCATCACTGACAATGGTTCGAACTTCGATTCTGATGAGTTCAGAGCCTTTTGCGCTTCCCAAGGCACTCGAGTCGACTATGCTTCAGTCGCCCATCCCCAGTCGAATGGACAAGCTGAAAGAGCAAACGGATTGATTCTCAAAGGACTGAAACCCCGATTGATGCGTGATCTCAAGCATGCAGCAGGCGCCTGGGTCGATGAACTTCCATCAGTACTTTGGGGATTGAGGACAACTCCAAATCGGTCGACTGGTCGAACTCCATTCTTCTTAGTCTATGGAGCTGAGGCTGTACTTCCGAGTGATTTTCTTCACAACGCACCCCGAGTCGAGCTTTTCTCAGAAGATGAAGCAGAACAGGCTCGGCAAGACGCAGTTGATCTCGTAGAAGAGGAAAGAGAGATGGCCCTGATCCGGTCGACCATTTATCAGCAAGACCTGTGTCGATTCCACGCCAGAAACATGAGGGGTCGAGCATTTCAAGAGGGAGACTTGGTTCTTCGAGTGGATCAGCGTGTCCGGCGTGGGAAGGCCCCTTCATTGTCACCAGAGTGCTCCACAATGGAGCATACCACCTATACAATGTCGAGCACAAGAAAGACGAGCCACGCGCTTGGAATGCGGAGCTGCTCCGCCCCTCTTACACTTAAGCATTCAGACTGTTGAGATGTAATAAGAAATACCTTCTAGTTTGATTATCAAAGACACAGTTTTTACAGTCTCATAAATGATTGTTGTTCCTTTGTTATATGCTCTAAATCCCCCAGTGGGTGGCTTAGCTGCGAACCCGTTTCGCCTAAGTTCGAAATATCCTACCGAGTGGTGAGCAACGCTCCCACTCGGAGACTTAGCTGCGAATCCGTTTCGCCTAAGTTTGAAAAATCCTACCGACTGGTGAGCAAGCCTCTCACTCGGGGGCTTAGCTGCGAATCCATTTCGCCTAAGTTTGAAAAATCCCACCGAGTGGTGAGCAACCCTCTCACTCGGGGGCTTAGCTGCAGTCCAGTACTCGCCTAAGTTTGAAAAATCCTACCGAGT
>NC_057814.1:218120418-218126845 GCF_018294505.1 Triticum aestivum
GTCCAGTACGCGCCTAAGTTTGAAAAATCCCACCGAGTGGTGAGCAACCCTCTCACTCGGGGGCTTAGCTGCTGTCCAGTACTCGCCTAAGTTTGAAAAATCCTACCGAGTAGTGAGCAACCCTCACACTCGGGGGCTTAGCTGCGGACCAGTACTCGCCTAAGTTTGAAAGATCCTACCGAGTGGTGAGCAACCCTCTCACTCGGAGGCTTAGCTGCAGTCCAGTACTCACCTAAGTATGAAATACGTTCCGAGTGAGAACCGACCTTCTCGCTCGGGGACTTGCCCACACGCTCCATCCCGATCCGCAGGGGCGACGAGGTGCAGGTCGACTGCGACCTTCTCCTCAGAGCTGCGCCATAAGTACAATGTGCGCTCCATCCTTATCCGCAAGGACGACGAGGTGCAGGTCGACTGCGACCTTCTCCTCAGAGCTGCGCCACAAGTACAATGTGCGCTCCATCCTGATCCGCAAGGACGACGAGGTGTAGGTCGACTACGATCTTTTCCTCAGAGCTGTGCCACAAGTACAACATGCGCTTGATGACCCACAAGTATAGGGGATCTATCGTAGTCCTTTCGATAAGTAAGAGTGTCGAACCCAACGAGGAGCAGAAGGAAATGATAAGCGGTTTTCAGCAAGGTATTCTCTGCAAGCACTGAAATTATAGGTAACAGATAGTTTTGTGATAAGATAATTTGTAACGAGGAACAAGTTACAAAAGTAAATAAAGTGCAACAAGGTGGCCCAATCCTTTTTCTAGCAAAGGACAAGCCTGGACAAACTCTTATATAGAGAAAAGCGCTCCCGAGGACACATGGGAATTATCGTCAAGCTAGTTTTCATCACGTTCATATGATTCGCGTTCGGTACTTTGATAATTTGATATGTGGGTGGACCGGTGTTTGGGTGCTGTTATTACTTGAACAAGCATCCCACTTATGATTAACCCCTATTGCAAGCATCCACTACTACAAAAGAAGTATTAAGGTAAACCTAACCATAGCATGAAACATGTGGATCCAAATCAGCCCCTTACGAAGCAACGCATAAACTAGGGTTTAAGCTTCTGTCACTCTAGCAACCCATCATCTACTTATTACGTCCCAATGCCTTCCTCTAGGCCCAAATAATGGTGAAGTGTCATGTAGTCGATGTTCACATAACACCACTAGAGGAGAGACAACATACATCTCATCAAAATATCGAACGAATACCAAATTCACATGACTACTAATAGCAAGACTTCTCGCATGTCCTTAGGAACAAACGTAACTACTCACAAAGCATATTCATGTTCATAATCAGAGGAGTATTAATATGCATAAAGGATCTGAACATATGATCTTCCACCAAATAAACCAACTAGCATCAACTACAAGGAGTAATCAACACTACTAGCAACCTACAAGTACCAATCTCAGACTTAGAGACAAGAATTGGATACAAGAGATGAACTAGGGTTTGAGAGGAGATGGTGCTGGTGAAGATGTTGATGGAGATTGGCCCCCTCCCGATGAGAGAAGCATTGGTGATGACGATGGCGATGATTTCCCCCTCCCGGAGGGAAGTGTCCCCGGCAGAACAGCTCCGCCGGAGCCCTAGATTGGTTCCGCCAAGGTTCCGCCTCGTGGCGGCGGAGTCTCGTCCCGAAATCTTGCTTCTGATTTTTCTTCGGACGAAAGACTTCATATAGCAGAAGATGGGCACTGGAGGGCCAACAGGGGGCCCACGAGGCAGGGGGCGCGCCCAGGGGGTAGGGTGCGCTCCCCACCCTCGTGGCTAGGGTGGGGGCCCCCTCTGGTATTTCTTCCGTTCAGTATTTTTTATTATTTCCAAAAATAACTTTCGTGGAGTTTCAGAACTTTTGGAGTTGTGCAGAATAGGTCTCTAATATTTGCTCCTTTTCCAGCCCAGAATTCCAGCTGTCGGCATTCTTCCCTCCTTATGTAAACCTTGTAAAATAAGAGAGAATAGGCATAATTATTGTGACATGATGTGTAATAACGGCCCATAATGCAATAAATATTGATATAAAAGCATGATCCAAAATGGACGTATCAACTCCCCCAAGCTTAGACCTCGCTTGTCCTCAAGCGGAAGCCGATAACGATAAATATGTCCACATGTTTAGAGGCAGAGGTGTCGATAAAATAAAATACGGACATGAGGGTATCATGGTTAATCTTATAACAGCAACATATATGGATATTGTCATATGATTTCTTATGCTCAAGTAATAATCTATTCACAATGCAAAGTATGAATCAGAAACTTTATTGAGAACTAACAAACTATAATCTTAGTCACTGAAGCAATTGCAATTTATCATAACATCAGAAAGAGTCTATGTCAGAGCTTTTTAGCAAGTCCACATACTCAACTATCATTTAATCTTTCACAATTGCTAACACTCACGCAATCACTACAAAAAAATACACTTCCGTGATGATACGTGTTTGTCACAGTAGGTCGCGTTTTTTGTCATGCATGTACATCCATGACAAATTTATGACAGAATCAAGATAGTCATACCTGTGTTGTCGTAGAAGTGTTCCATGACATTACCAAAATTATCATCATGGAAGTGTCCACTTCCATGACGATAAATCGCGCGTCACAGAAGTGCTTTCGTCAAGGGTGACCGACACATGGCATCCACCGTAACGGAACGCCGTTAAGCTATCGGGTCGGGTTTTGGATCCGATAACCCGTTAACAGCCCCGACCAATGGGGATTTTCCATGTGTAAAATCATCATTGGCTGGAGGAGACACGTGTCAGGTCCGCGTTGGCACATGTGTCACTCATCCAATGGGCGAGACGCGCCTATGATATGCTGACACGTGGACCGGCCCATCAAGTTTAAATGGGCCGGCCCAACTGAAGGCCCACAAGATTTTGCGGACCATAATGGGCCGGCCCAGCTAAAGGCCCACGAGATTTTGCAAACCATAATGGGCTGGCCCAGCTAAAGGCCCACAAGATTTTGCGGGCCTTAATGGGCCAGCCCAGGTAAAGGCCCACAAGATTTTTGTGTGCCATAATGGGCCGGCCCAGGTAAAGGCCCACAAGATTCTCGTGGATCATAATGGGCCGGCCCAGCTAAAGGCCCACGAGATTTTGCCGACATTAATGGGCCGGCCCAGCTATAGGCCCACAAGATTTTGAGGACCCTAGTAGGCTGGCCCATTAACTGGCTGCCATGTTTTGGGCCAAATGCCGGCCCATATTTGATCCGGTCCATTAATGGCCCGCCACGCTCCGGGCCTAATAGTGGCCCATATGAGATCCGGCCCGTTAAAAGCCTACCATGTTCTGGGCCAAATTACGGCCCAGATCAGGTCCGGCCCTTTAAGAGGCTTTGGGCTCAATTATGGCCCATATCAGATTCGGCCCGTCAACTAGACACTATGCTTTTGGGCCCACTTGCTAAAGGCCCACTTAGTAATTCGGCCTGATATTAGTTTTGGCCTGTTAAGGGCCCGTTTAACATTTCGGCCCTATATTAATTTCGGCCTGTTAAAAGCCCATCATATAGTTGGGCCTAACTACGGCCCGGTTTGCATCCGGCCTGCTCACAGCCGATATCTGATTGGGCCAAACAAGGACCGACACAATTTTGGCCTGTTAAAAGCTCGTGATTTGATTCGCACAATCATGGGCTAGGGTTCATTTTGGGCTGCTGCCGGCCCGTGAGCTATTTGGCACGTTTCAGGCCCAACCTACATCGTGATTGCATGACGGCCTGATTATGTACCGTAATTTTACGGTTTGGCCGGTTTACTACGAAGACAGGATATATATACAGTAAAATAACTGCAGCATCGTGAATAAGAAAAAACCTAGACTATACAATAAAGAAATTACGGCATATTACATCCACTGGGCATCAAAGTTCGCCACTATGATAATAAAGCACAAGCAGACAGCAGATTACATACACTTGGCATCAAAGATCGCCACCAGTGCAAATAAACACGCCGACAAAATAATATACAAAACCGACAGCACTTCAATAGAGTTCAAGAAAGGTTAGCCCTGCTGGGGAGCTGCAGCGCAAGCAGCTGAGCAAGATGATGAGACTGCGCTTGTTCAACACTTATATCTTCCTCACTCTGAAAGATAAACAAGCAGACAGATGACAGGTTTTGCACATAAAAGTATCAGTGCTGACAATTCATCACATTTCTTACTGACGAATAAAGTGACACAGTTTAAAATTGCATTAACAGAATATGGTATTGTTCAGGTCAAGACATGGCAGGAACATTGTGAAGGAGTTGGCAGCTTCACGACACCACTGGATTACAGATCAAGAACTCATAAGTATCAATGGTTAGTGTGCTGCCAATTTATACCATTTCAGATTGGCAACTAAAGAGACGGTTTAAATAATAGTAGAATGATATGACATTGTTCATAGTTAAGACATTGCAGAATATGACATTGTGCTGTAGTGGGTAGGTTCACCACACCACTGGATTACGGATGAAGAACAGAAGCATACATGCAGTGCAAAAGAAGATCACTTGCTCTGTATAGTTTAATTTACATGGTATGAAGAAGGAACTTGGTTGTACAACTGAAAACTTAAATTGAGAAAGGACAAACTTTTGTTTATGAACTACATAATAAACTTTAAACAAGCAATTTGATGCAAACACCAAAAATAAACAGCTGTTGCAGTCATGCCTAACCAAATATATACAACAAAGTTTGAAGGCTTGAGATGGACAAACTTACATTATTGGGGAAGACAGGCTCTATAAAGGCCTTGTCCATGTTGATGGGGGGTGCAATTCAAGAAGTTTACCACATAATCTTCTTCAAAAGCATTACCTTTATTCTACATTTTGTTAAGAGTAAATATAGATGTGATAATATATGAAAAAATGGAGAATATTTAAGATAAGATGAAGAGTGATGCTACATAACCTAGTAGCTATAAATGTAAGTGTAGCGATACAGGCAAAAGGTACAGCCAAGAGCAATGCACAGCTAAACTTCTTCAGTACCAACCTTATGGTAAGAGTAAATATAGATCTGATGTGTAGAAAATGGAGGGCAAAGGAAAATAAGCTGCAGAGTGATGGTACATGAACAACTACCTGTCATTATAAGTACACTGATAAAGGACAACATGTACTTACAAGAACAATGCAGAGCTAAAAAAAATTGGCATTGGATATATTCTACACTAATGTAACCATTCATACAGATCAGATAATTTGGAGCGAACAATTGATAAGCAAGCTATCATGCATACTGCTGTCACATAATGAACCAGGTATGTATGCAAGTACAGTGATACAAGACAACAGGTACTAACAAGAGCAAAGCAGCGGGCAGCATATTTGCAATATCCTGTCGTTCTTGTCAAACCGGAATTCTTCTTCGAGCAGATTTCCTGCAAAAAAGATCCGTAAGGCACATGCTGAAAAGTAGAAGTTCAAATTGTCATGTGATTTCATAGACAGTACCTCATCCTGGGAACGAGACCAGTGCATAACAAGGTTTGTCCATTCAATGTCTTCTAAATTTAGCACAGGAGACTTCACCGGAAATTCGTTTATAGACTTGCCATCAAAGTGAAGGTGCGGTACTATTAATATTAGTGTAACTCTCAAAGGAGACACAGCTCCCCGCATTTCCTTGCTATTCTTATAGGATTCAAGTGGGCAGGCCACTACAAATCATATTCCTATGTTTACAAGATCCTACGAATCAAGAGGCTCAAAGTGTCCATCACAACGGACCGTATAGACCTCTACACTGCAAATGTCCCTACTCATCTTTAGTACAAGGAACATACTGTACTACTATCATACTCCCTCCGTTCCAAAATATAAGTCTTGGTAGAGATTTCCACTATGGATCACATACAGATGTATCCAGATACATTTTAGAGTGTAGATTCACTCATTTTGCTCCATATGTAGTCCATGGTGGAATCTATACAAAGACTTGTATTTAGGAACGGAGAGAGTACATATTAAAGAAGAACGAAAGAGGAACATGGTAAAGAAGAGCAAGCAGATTTTGGATAATAAAATGTTGGTTGCGCAGTGCCCATACATGATGAACCAGAGCACATTAAGAATGCAACTCCCAGCTGTCTCTCGACCATTTCAGGCGGTTGGATGAAGATCCTATGTCTCCTAACCCTTCTTCTTCCTCATCTCTGATTCTTCCCGTACAGAACACCGCACGGGCCACCGGCCGGACCACCGGCCCCCACCGCCAGTGTTCCTCCGCCACCCCCACCCCCACCCCCGCCCCAACCCCCACCCGCATCGAGTTTTCTTTGTTCGGTGAGGCCCCACAACCACCCGAGCCCCTTCGATCGCACCGGCGAACTCCGGCGAGCTCTGAAAAATCGACTGACCCAATTTTGAAATTTAGTCTACTGTGATTTAACTAGTGT
>NC_057814.1:218126952-218161423 GCF_018294505.1 Triticum aestivum
CCGGCCGGACCACCGGCCCCCGCCGCCTGTGTTCCTCCGCCACCCCCACCCCCGCCCCAACCCCCACCCGCGTCGAGTTTTCTTCGTTCGGCGAGGCCCCACAACCACCCGAGCCCCTTCGTTCGCACCGGCGAACTCCGGCGAGCTCTGAAAAATCGACTGACCCAATTTTGAAATTTAGTCTACTGTGATTTAACTAGTGTGGAATATAAAAGGGGAAAACCATAAGCATTGGGAGTATAGTGTTGAGCGTGCCATGGCGGATCTGAAGGTGCAAACCGGACAAAGGCAACTTCGCAACCAAGACAAGAAATCAGAGTAAAGAAGTGGCGATCTATTTTCTTGCTGCGATAAATAAGTTGAGCAGATACGAAAGAGTACCGCCTCTGGTGCGGCGCCGTGTACACATCTGCTGAGAATTTGACGGTGCTGCGGTAGCGATGGCTATCGGCGGTGTGGAAGCAGATCTAGGAGGGTAGACGGTGGCGGCAGGGCGCAGTGGACGAGACGGTCGTAGGAGCGGCACCCGCAAGGTGGACGACGGCGGGGATGAAGCGAGAGGACGGGATGCAAGGATCCCGGTCCGAAGCCGTGGATGAGAGAGGTCGATCTCTTGTAATGGACGGCTGCGTCGTGGTATCAGCTCCGGCATGGTGGAGGAGGACGGCGGTGGATGGGGTGGCGGACGGCGGCAGACGGAGGAGGGTGGGGTGGAGAGGGTGTTTTGGCGCCGACGGAGTACGAATGGGGAAAAGGGAGGTAGAGAGGAAGGGGAACCATGTATTCAGGGCACGCTTGTCTCAAATGCGGGGAAATTTACAAATTTAGCCCCCGTTTCAAATTTCTACTACATCACAGCAACATTAGTCGGTTGGGGATAGGACGGTAATCTCGCATACACCGAATATTTGCCGACGGGAGTTTGTTTTGGCGCCCACCGTGTATGAATATGAATTGGGGAGGGAGTCGATTTCGGCCGAGGACACACTGTGTTTTGGCGCCCACCGTGTATAAATCCGGGTGAGAGGCGGTTACGTCACGTTTGGGCGAAATTACAAACCTATACCTATCGAAACCTATAGAAATCCAGCAGATAGGCTTTGCGTGGCAGGGATAGGCAGTAGTGATTTCCATCTCGTAGATTTTGGTTTCGGGCGGTTACTGCGACTTTCCCCGCTTCGTTCAAATTTTGCAGAGTGCACGTTTACCGTGCCAACTCAATTCGAATCCCGTTTGTATTGTATTTTTTCTCGGGCGGGATCCATTTTCAATTGGAATTACATTCTATATACATCATTTTTTATATATACTTTCAAAAGCACAACACCATTTATACATAAACATGGTTTACAAATGGCATGTTCTCAGATTCATAAGGTTGTATCCATCAATTTGGATTTTCAAATATTTGAAACCACTTTATGTTGAAATCCAATGTATGCATTCCTCGCTAACTGTCTCCAATTAATGTGTGTTTCATGCGGGTTTTTTTACTTCTCAAACATGTATAATGTGTTTCACACACGCAACATATAGTGTAATCCCGTTTAGACATTAATTGCATATAAACCATGCATTGTTTGTAATTGAAGAATATATGGATCACCAATATTGATAAACTATATAACATTACACGTGTGCCCAAATTCAAATGAATATGCATGTTTGATACACCAATTTGCGTTATGATATTATCGATGTCGTGATCTCCAGTTTAAATATTTGAATCCCCTTTAATCCAGATATTCGTCTCATATAGCTATCACTCATGCTTATATAGGACTATCTCTCTGGACCTATACGCGTTCATCGTCTCTCAGGTATCTCTCGTGCTACCTGTATGTCGACAATGATCTTTTATCTTCGTAACACACTGACGGTACCCTCTCCCTCGACCTTCATCACTCTATCTCTATCTAAGTATATCCCGCTCCCTGCTATGTGTCTCTAACTATGATTCTCCATGTGGAATCTCTTTCTCTCACACAAACACAAAACTTTGTCTCCCGGGGTCTCATTTCTCTCTACTATTCCCATGTGTGCCACTCGCACACCCCTCATACAGAGATGTCTTTCGCTCCTTAGATATGCGAACCTACGACTCTTCCTCTTCAATATCTCTTTCTCACACACAAACACAAACTCTGTCTCCCAGGGTCTCATATTTCTCCATTGTTCTCTTGTATGTTGCTCACACACACCCTCTCTCCCTAGAGATATCTTGCGTTCCCTCGTATGTCCCTCTAGCTATCACTCTCGTTGTGAAATATCTTTCTCTCCCGCAGACACAAAACTCCGTCTCTCTGGATCTCATTTCTCTCTGATATCTGTTTGTATGTGACTCACATGCACCCTCTCTCTATCTCTCTCACACCCACACACATAACCCAGCCTTCTGATCCACTCGACTCCTATCTCTAACGCACACTAGCTAGCATCTTTATCTTTCTATTTATCTGTTTCTCCATCAACCTTATTTCTCGCCCTCACCCTTGATTCCTATCACGCACACTACATATGTTTCTCTCTATATGCAGTCAAGTGCCCTCTCACACACATATATAACATCACCCTTTGAACCACCCGACGGTCATCTCCAACACCCAAACTAGCGGATGTCCCTCTAGCTAGCATCTCCATCTCTGTATCTATCTGTAGTTTCTCCGTCAACATTTCTTTCTTGCACGGAGTCTTGCTTCCTATCACCCACAGTATATATGTCTCTCCATACATATGCATTTATAGGTTGGTCTCTTTTGCACAATCGTTGCGCCTCACTCCCTCTGCTCGCCATAGATGCATGCTCCAGCCCACGCCACTATCTCTTAAAGACAAAAACACATGCTCAATTGTCGGGCCTTCTTCCCTGCATTCTCACATGCATGCATATTGTCATACCGATCCGTCTCTCCCATGTCGTTGATCTTATGACTTATGTCTTCTTTCTTTTATCTCGATCATGCGCGCGTGCACACACACACATCCCACGTATACATGTATACCTCTCACACATGCACGTTCAAGGTCTCTATGTCTCCATACGTAGTTAATTACCCTCAATCCTAACGCCACATATAATCGTTCTCCTCTTTTGTGCACATAACTTCTGCCTGGATGGGTAAAACACACACTCACACTTAACAATCTCCTTCTAGCTACCCCCGCCTCTCACTCTTCCCCTATATCCCCGAAACCAATAAGACCATCCCTTTGTTTAATTCCCGCCTACATGCACCATCGATATATAGTAGTCTTCCTCGGTGTCTCTCGAACAAACACGTTCTCTCGATGTCGACTCCTCTCACGCGCACACACCTTCTCTTCCCTCTCTACGGGCATTTTCTCTCTCGCACCCCATCGTTGGTGGCCTCTGCCATACACATCACCTCTCTATGATGAAGCCATGCACACTTAAATTACATCCGCCACAGAGGACCCCGCGACACACACACACACACACACGCACACACACACACACACGCACGCACCCCCCCACACACACTAAGACTCCATCTCTCTCTCCCTCTCTCTCTCTCACACACACACAAACACACACACACACACGCATGCATGCACGCACACCCCCACACACACTAAGACTCCATCTCTGTCTCTCTCTCACACACACAAACTAAGACTCCATCTCTCTCTCTCTCCTCTCTCCCTCTCTCTCTCTCTCTCTCACACACACACACCCCACACACACACTAAGACTCCATCTCACACACACATGCTCTAGGCGGAGCATTTGTTCCTACCACCCTTCATCCAACCTTACCCGTATGATAAACAATCACCTTTATTTACTTGCATAACATGGACAAATTCCACTTTACTTTAGTAGTCAGCAAACTTATCATCCGTACCCTTATAAAAAAACGAGTTGGCGGTGATGGTGTGCCTGCCATCTTGTAATACAGACCGTATGATCTATATCTGAGGATAGAAAGCAAACTATGATAATTCTACAAAAGATACCCGCACCTCTCTCCACATCATTATCTCCCGCAACCTCATTGCTCAGCAATTAAAAAAGGAATAAGTCTCTGGAACAATCTAGCATGCATGGTGGCCGCTGCCGCCTGCCGGCGCCGTCCATCCCCATGCCTCCGCCCATTCCGACCACCAGTCACCACCACGCTCCACTCCTCCTCGCCTTATCTCTCATCTTTCATTTTTTCGATGACATTCTCGAGATACCAGTTTTCCGATAAAATTCTCGAGATATCATTAGTTTTTACACATGGGATTACTCCTGCATGGGTCAATCACAACAGGTGTTCTGTAAAAAAATGCATATTGATGTTCCATGCAATGCACGAGAATCTTGCTTGTAATTATATAACGCAAATCACGAGCAGGAAGTGACATTTTCTTGACACAACCACGTTAACATGGCCATGTAAATCACTAGCTAAAGTAAATACCATTATACTTATATCCTGATGGAAAAGGTTGAGTACATGTCCGAAGAGTAGAGTCGCACACACACACTCTGTCTCTCAGAATGTCTCAAACACACACACCAGTTACGTGACGCCCACTTAAGCACACACGTATGTTACAATTTGTGCACCCGCGGGTACACGTGATGCTGCGCATTTATTTAAGCCGGAAGGCGAACCCAAAAGTAGCTGCATTCATTCCCCTCCCACCGCCTCTTCTCTGGTCGCCGTCGCCTGGTAGCCATGGGCCGGCCGAAGGTAACAACATACGCCATACTCCCGCCGGAGTGGCGCTTTAATATGGAAATTTTAGTGGTCATGCATGCATCTTTTTGTGCTAGCACTCCTATATAAGGGTTGACTGGTCGCTTCCCGGGGACTTGCACGGGCGGTGGAAGAGGAAGGAGAAGGGAAGCGGGCTGTCGAGTAACGTTTTTTACCACAATTTCTTAGGAAACTGAGTGCAATAATTGAGTAGTTTTGCAAACTACCAGTACTACACCTGAAACGGTTCAAAACCTATACTCCCTTGCCAGCGCGCGCTTCCCGCGTGAAACGGTCAGCGTCGACCTGGAGCGTCAGTGCCGCATTAATGCCCGGCCAAAGTGGAGGCGACCTCTCACTGGCGCCGGCTTTGAAGTGGCGCGACGGCCGAGAGAGCGCCGCTTCCCAGTGCACGCGACTGCTCCGCGTCGAGACTGGCCATAGGCCCTGTTTGGATCCATGGGTTAGAGTTAGTTTGAGCTAGTTGGGGCTCAAATAGCCCTAAAGTATCCAAGCATGAGGGTTTAAATTGGAGCAAGTTGCACCGAACCCACCAAAAAAAACTATCCCACCCAAGAGGTGCTAACTGGAGATAGTTCTCATTGGGACCACTCAAAAATCACTTTTCTCTCTCCATGAAGTGCATTTATTGTCAATCTAACCCTGTCACCCAAACACCTCTTTGGCTACAGTTAGTTCAGGGTTAGTCATGAGTTAGTCTAACCTCTAGCTAAGTTAGAGTATCAAACATGAGCAGTATAGGACATGCAAGTTGCTCAAAGCATACAGGCAAATTCGTACGTGAAAGAATTTTTTCTTTTTGAAAACAGAACGTGAAAGGAATTTTTTTAGAATGCTCTTGGCATGTCGCTAACATGTGATAGTTAACCGACCTCAATAGACGGCAGAAACGCCAGCCCGCCGCACTTTGATAGAGACGAGGAGGGAGAAGCGATACAGGCTGCTGGATTACTAGAGATAGGTGTCACACGGAAGCCAAGAAATATGGTGATAGCGTGGGTTAACCATGTACTAGTATGATGTAACGACACTGGGCTGCCGTGTTTCATACTCTTCCAGTCCACTATGGAGATGATTGGTTAATTTTATATCGCTGAATAATATTAAATATTATGAGTGCAAACGCTCCACCACGAGGTTCCTTGCTCCTTCTTGGTCGTCCGGAATCTATGTTCTTCCACTCTATTTTTTTACGTGAGCTTTGTTCATCCTTTTGCCAACACGCGAGACATCTAGCATCAAGGTGCACGTGTTATGCAAGGATCGTTCCATCTATATGAAGAACATGTGGGACTGGAACTACGAGACGGACATGTACCCAGGAGTGGACGTACGAACCTGAGTAATGTAGCGCAGTAAGTGAAGTAGAAAGGCACAAATGATATGAACATGCATGGCATATAGGGTGTGTTTGGTTGCGTTCTCGTCTCAGCATAGTTGTTCCCTCTTCATGCATGCTCAACTCAACACCCCTCTCCATGCATGCTCTCTTCATGCATGCTTCTAGTGTATTTGTGCTAAACTAGTGTGGACTCATGCACCCTCCATACACTCTACCAAACACCCAAAAGTAGGTCGAGAAGGGAACTCTTGGGCGGCATTTGTCTCTTACTACATACTACCACTAAATGTTGTACGTGCAATGCACGGTGATGTTATGGAGTACGTGCCTAGGTACTCTACTACTACTATATTAGTTGGAGGCACATATTAACTTTTATATTTGTTTACGTGTATGCCCCGAGACCTTCCAACTAGACGTGTCTTTCTCTCCAGGTCGCACTTTGTATCGTTCATACCACTAAGTACTACTACGTGTGGTCTCCGACCCAGAAGCGGAAGAAGTGGAGATGCTCTACCACGCTGTTTTTTATGCTGGGCTCTACCACGCTGTTCATGTCCCACTCCTTTCGCTGACGTGTGGGACATCCAGCACGTGCCGTGTTTGGCACCCTTCGTCGTAAGAGTTGAAACGCTAGCATTCATCAGAAATAAAAAATAATTATAAATCGGCAGTGATACTATTTTTTGCGAACCAATCAGCAGTGATACTTTACCACGCGGTTTCCTTGCTCCTTGATATCGGAAAGAATACTTCCGTTCGCCAACATGTGGGACGTCGACCATCCTGGTCCACTTGCCATGCACGCAGAACTCCAAGGGAGAGTCACCCAGGTCGTCGCGCCGCAGTAACAATGACTAATGAGCCGTCAAATCACAGGCCCACTTCCCACTTTGAAATTGCTCAGACGAAGGAACCATCATGACTTCGTTGAATTCCGCTTCTTGAAGAAAACTACTGTACCAGCAGTACTGCTAGCTACAGTAGTTACTCCAACATAGGCCTCCTTTCGTTCATAGGATAGGAATATGAAAATCATAGGAAGTGAGATGACATGCATCTCAATTCCTATAGAGAAAGAGATGCCATTTGATGCTTAGGATAGGAATTTTTCCATTTAGTCTAGGCTAATGTACTGGTAATTTTCTCTAAAAACTATAGTAGTAACTAGTAGTATTGGTACATGCTCGTACTCAGACACAGACACACACACTAACTACTAGTACTACTACTTCTCACATGCTGGCCAGACGCCGTCGTTCTCCTTCCCGGCTTTGTCGGCAACACCCCACCGTGCTTGGATCTCCGCCGACCTCTCCGCAGCAGCACGTGCGTCCTTTTCTTTCTTGCGGCGGCGGGCCTCTCTTTTCTTGAGTGCTTTCTGACTTTTCCGCTCCCTCTGTGCGGCTTTGGCCGCCTCTTGCTCCACCGCCCATTCGGCCTTGGCATCTTCAAATTCCTCCCACATAGTTGTGAGGTCGCGAGCGGCGATGAACTCGGCACGGCGGGATGCCATCGCTTCCCTACCATTTTGTGTGCAGTCGTGGGCGGCGAGGAACTCAGCGCGGCGGGATGCCATCGCTGCCTTACCGGTTAGTGTGCGGCGCGGTGGCATGAACGACGCTTGGTGAGAGCTCTGGGGTGGAGTGGCCAGACAACCGTATAGTGCATTGGTTTGTCAAGAGCTCAAGGACAGAAGACGAAGCAATTTTGGATTCCCCTTCAATCCTGGTCATTTATTACCGAGTAAAATGCATTGACGGTCATCGAACTTGTCTTGATAGCTCACTTTGATCATTGTATACGAGATATGGTGATTATACGGTCACTGGCTCAGCGTATAGCTCCATATTTGTCTGGTTGACCTGTCAAACAGTCCGCATGCGCCTCATCAGCTCGTGTTCTTTATCTATCTACGTGGGCCTACCTGTCAATGGAGAAAGAAATACTGTAAAAACCAAAATTATGCGTATGTGGGGAATCAAACCACGGACTCGTCGCTGCAACGCACCCTCGTCAGCCAAATGAAAATGAAATACTTCGCGTTAGACTCACGCTCACGCTGTCAAAGCATGCTAATGCATGCACGTCGCCCTCTAAATCAAAGTCCTGCTCATGGTGCAACGCAAACGGCGAGCCCATCACCTGCGCGCCCCGGCGGTGCCTGACATTACTGTTTAGACATTTGATGGAGGCCTACGCGAATACCGAGCATGTATTCACCTGGCTCAACACCAACGGTCATACTCGGACCGCCTTGCTCATGTATATCGTCCATCACAACGACAATCTATAAAATAGCCTAAGCTAGAGAGGGTACTATGGTAGTATGGTACGGAGTATGTACTATCGTGAGCGACCGATCTTAGTGCCACTGCACACCGAAACCCCTTCCATCGCTAGCGCGCGCTTCCCGCCTGAAACGGTCACCGTCTCTCCAGAATGTCAATGCCGCATTCACCGGACTTAACTGCAGGTGCAATTGGTGTGTCACTGACATGCGGGCCAGATGCCCGTTGGGCCCACATGTCAGTAACCCAAACACATCTGTAGTTAAGTCACTGAAGCAGCGTCCGCATTCAGGCCCGACGAACCTACTCCGGCGCCAGTTGTCCATCCGTCTGCCGCGGCTCATTGCCATTCGCCCGCTATATTAACTTGAGCCCCAGCTCCCAGCCATAGCCAAAGACCCACACTTATTCTCCTCCGGTCCCTTCCTTCTGTCGGCACCACTTCAACCATGGCCTCCTGGCGCTCCGAAGCTCTATTGGACGTACTGTCGCAGGAGCAGACGAGGGACATCGGCGGCTCCGCTCCGGGCGCGCTCCAAAGCTCTCTTCGACGTACTGTCGCAGGAGCAAACGAAGGAGATCGCCGGCACCCCCCGGTCGCCCTCCGCCGCCACGACCACGAAGCCAGCGCGCGTGCGCGGGCACAGCTGACAGCGAGGAAGAGTAGTACACGGTAGGTCGTCGCCGCTCTGGAGGAGGAGGTTATCGAGGCGGATGAGGAGGAGGCAAAGGCAATGGCCGGCTTTCTCGGGTTCATGGCCGGACATGGTGGTCGGGCGCCAGCGATCATTTAGATTAGGTTTACAGTAGGTTTTAGTACGGTTTGTGCGAAATATGTAATGAATTTCGTCTAGTTTGTAGGAAAAGTTTTCGAAATGTAATGAATTTCATCCGGTTAATTTGAAATTTGCTTTGTTTGCACGAATTTCGTCCGGTTAGTTCATATAGTTGTCGAAAGGTATGCGGGCAGCATCGGATGGCATCCATCAGTGTCCTCGGACAGATGCCGGTGTAAATTTGTGGGCCAGCGCTGGAGATGCCCTAACTATCATGCTATAATCGCTAACAATCCTCCATTATTTGGCAGGGAACAGTTATCCCTCGATCAAAATCAGATCCGCGGTGTTTCACACTCCTCCCGCGTAAGAGTGTAAACTCTTGCTTACATAAAAATGGAGCAAGTGGACGGCACTGTAGCACGTCATATCACTCGAACTAGCCCGCCTAACTAGCGGGAAAACACCGCCCTCGTCATTTTGTTCTGGATTTCTATCGATCGATCGCACGAAAATGTTACGCTTCGCAAGTTCTAAAGGAAAAGGCGGCACACTTACGACTCGTACGCGTCGCAACCCCGACAGTCCAGCTCGCACGCCGCTCACCAGAGGGGACATGTGTTGTGTTGCAATTTCATTGACATGTGGGACTGTAATTGAATAAACTGTCGATAGCCGAAATCTAATCGCTCGGCGGGCGTCGGCTGAGAAGAGAGAAACGGGGGAGGGAGAAGAGATTGCCCGCCCCCCGCGCACGGACTGCAAGAAATATATGGTGATAATGTGAGGTGGGCCATGCTGGAGTCCGAACCGTTTCCGGAGCCCGCTCTCACCGCCCTGGCCCCTCAAGACGCCAGCTGCCCGCCGCATGCATGCATAGCAAGTAGTACTCCTTATGTGGAGGAGAGAGAGGCATTGACAAAGTCAAGGAGTGGGCTCTGCAAGAGCCCGTCTCTACACGTGCTCCTAGGTATAAAAAAATAATTCTAAAAAAGGCATAAAAACAATTTTGTCTTAAAAAAGAAAGGTAAAAACATTTGAGAGGAAATAGATAGAGAGAAAGTGAGAAAAAGCTGTAACCTGGGCATTACATGAGGAAGGAGGGAGTGGTGCACATGCCAAGTTCACTGGGCTGCCGTGTTTCACACTCCTCCGTCGTAACAGTGGAGACAATAGCTTTCAGCAAAAATAAACAATGAATACTCGTTGCTCGTCCTCTATATCGGAAAGAATACTTTCATTCGCCGACATGTGGGACGTCGACCATCCTGGTCCACCTGCCATGCACAAAATTATCCTGGTCTACCCCGGTCGTATCGCAGGCCCAACCTTTCCCACTGTAAGTTGTTCGGACGAAGGAACCATCATGACTTCGTTGAATTCCGCTTCTTCAAGAAAACTTACTGTACCCGCAATACTGCTACCACACGCGAAGACTGGACGACACTGTACCACGTCATATCACTGAAACCCACTAGGCCAAACTAGCCCGCCTAGGTCATCTACTATTTTGGAACGGAGGGAGTACGTCTCTGCACTGCTATGATTTTGTGTTGCACGTTCTCTGTAATTTTGCTACGATTTTCCTACCCTATGAACCAAATGAGGCCTGAATATATGTCGACTATTGTCTGATCGATCGCTAAGCCTACAATTTTAGGAGCTAGGGCTATTGGTCGATCGACGAGGGATAAGTATAAGCGTACCACGAGCTCATCAGCCCCAACGTTTCTCTTCGGTGAGTGTTTTGCAAGTACTATAGCTCGCACAGTAGCTAGCCTACTAACACCAAGAATCATCAAACAAGCCCTGCTGATATGATAAACAGTTCAAACTTACATCTAAGTATGCCATATATTACATCAAAAGCTGGTGAGGATACATCTGTTTCCATAACTCGGAGAGGGTTCGCATGATTCATCGCATGATTCACTATCAAACAAAAGTAGCAAGATCCGCCCACACAAGATAGTGCACTAGCCCTAAGATGGTTTGATAACACGCATCGTTCTGGTAATTAAACGCAGGGCAATGCAAACTACCCTGAAGGATTAGCGCGACCAACTATTTCTTGTCATCGATCTCTCGGGCAATGACCACAGCACGAACAGCGGCATGGGAATCGATTTCTAGGGTGATGTCCACAGGACTGACCGCGACATCGGAATCGATCTCTAGGGCGATGTCCACAGGATGGACAGCGGCATCGGAATCGATCTCCGGGGCGATGCCAACAGGACGGGCCACGACATCGGAATCATCAAGGACGTCCACCGGCACCTGCACAACCCTAACATATTAGCAAGCACATTGCAAATAATCAAAAACCACAACTATGGTAATAAGCCATTATTTTTTACCTTGTGCAGCTCACCGGGGGATCTCATCCCTCCGGGGGCCATCTCCTCATCCTCGATGGGGGCCATCACCTTGCCAGCGGAATACTGCTTCTCAACGGCGACTATCTCCTCAAACTCGGTCTTGAGCCTCACATAGGTGGCAATCAGAGTTCCTGGGGTGGGCACGGTGGGGCCCTTGCTATTCTTCCAACTTTCTTTGAGGAGTTCGTCCGCCAACGTCCTCAACTCTTTGTCCAGTGCTTGTTTCTTGGAGCTCTTCGTCTCCATGGGTTGGCCCGCCAACATGGTCAACTCGTTGGTCGGTGCTCGCTTCCTGGAGATCGCTGTCTCCAATGGGTTGTCCGCCGGCAACTCTTTGCCTAGTGCTCCAGGATCCATCAATGAACTGACAAACAATCGCAATGAAAACGGGAAAAGAATAGGATGTGAGAATCGGTCAGTGCTTCGCAAAAAGAAGATTCTTGGAATGAAAATATAGCAGCATAACTGATTCACCCACCTTTCCTTCGTCGGTACAGAAGAAAAATGGCAGAAGTGAGTAGCCTGGAGTGAGGTTTTCTTCAAGAAAGGGAAGAAAGGGCTTGAACGAGCGTTCCAGTGAAATGATGGTTGCGTCGTCCAGTCCAACTTGGAGGCCACCTTACCATTGCTGGTAAAGGTGTGGGTTTTGTGATATGACGGGTCATGACGGCCACACCGGGGTGACAGGTGAGTCTCGACTGAAGCACCTCGCTGTGATTTGGTGGATGGCACGCGGGCGCAGATGCTTTGAAATGTCCCGCATGTAGATAGAGTGGCTAGTCATATAGGAGTGCTCAATATTGTGCACCGCGACCAAGGCGGAGAGGAAAACGAGAGAACTACGTAATTAATGCATGAGTTTAATTAGGGTAGTTTTGTAAAGTATGAGATACATTCCTCCAATCGCAAAATGCCTTGGTTCATGAGATTTGAGATTTGAGCCCTATAACCCGGAAGGGAGGGAGTACTGCACACGGTGTAGTCTAGTCACTTGTTGAAATCTCTAGAAAGGCAAATACTCCTTTCCGGTTTACAGGGCTGTACTACTCCCTCCGTCTAGGTGTGTAAGTCATCTTACGAAAACCAAATAGTCCCAAAACACTTAGGCGCGGTGCATTAACTTCTACCTTGTTTCTTGTTTCTTGACATATCAACCAATAAGAGATGAGAGGTGTGCATGCTTTTAATGACTTGCAATGGCTAGTTCATTGCATGCAATGCTATTAATTAGCAAATAAACATTGGTGACCCCAGGAGGAAATGGTGCTAAGCGCGTGGACCTATGCAGAATGAGTATCAACCAATGGATAATGGAGTTTAATTGTTAAACAATAGCAATTTTGTCTCATGCAAGAGCCTGGCTAGTACTCCAAGGAACCGCACCACGCGAGCATTCGCAACTGCCACATTCGGGTTGCGCTTGGCTCTTCACCTCTTCGAGAAGACGAACAATGATGTTACTCCTACTTCTACAGTATCGAATCCACTGCTGCATGTCCGTCCACCTCGTGTGGGAGGGATAGTGTGTAGCGAAAGCTTCTACTTACTGCTCCTGCCTTTGCGTCTATGACAGGTGGGCCCAACAGGTGGTTGGCCCTCCTGTCATGCAGCCAAAGGCAGGTGCAGTTAAGGCACCGGAGCTCAGTCCACGAGGGAGAGGGCGTTGTTACGAGTTGACGCGACACATCAAAGCACTGCACTCGATATAAGTCTTTTTACACATTTCAAATGGGCTACATCGTATGTAGGAGTAGACATATTCTGCTTCGTATGTAGTCACTTGTTGCAATCTCTAAAAAGACTTATATTTGGAAACTGAGGGAGTACAACGCATGCATGCATGCCGTGACTTTCCTTTTGATACTTGCATGTGTTGATTTGATGCACCTTGCCAAATTTTGACTATAAATTTAACTAACCAAATTTTCATGCATGTCACAAAAAATTACGGGGCTGTTTGGATTGTGACTATGTTTGTCTTAGGCCACATTATTTTTCCCACACTTGCCACACTTGCCTAACCTGAGTTGCTCAAATTGTTAGACACACTTTGGCTTGCCTAAGGGAATCTTGCCACAATTTTTGTGTCTATGACATGTGGGGTTCACTGCTAATAAAAAAATTCTTGTCTTAGGTGTGGCTAATAAAAAAGACTTATATTTAGGAACGGAGGGAGTAGAAAATATAAATAATAATGCATGTTGGGGCAACCCACGTTTCCGCTAATTTTAGCCGTGGGCTTGTTCACAATTTTTACGAGGGGGTGGTTGTTCATTTAATGGAGGGACTTGTAGTACCAGACTTGAACGATACAAAGTGCGACCTGGCACACCGTAACACCACTTGGAACATGCGGGTAGCTATCTCAAAAAACAATCAACAACTAAAAAAAACCGTGACCTGGCATGTAGTAGTACACAATTTTAAACGATTGTTTTGATGTAGTGAAAAAGGAAAACTACCCCACTACGTATATATAGGCCGGAGCCTCCGTGCTTGCTTGCTACGGTTGCTCTATTCACACACTCTCATCCTCTCCAGATCTAAACAAGATAGGGGTAGTAACACTGTCTTTCTCCCTTCAAAAAACACTGGCTTTCTATCTTCACCGCTGGTTACAGATCCGGACGTATCCCCCTCCGTCGGTGAAGGGGAGGAGGGGCAGCGTTTAGGCCATCGTCGACAGCGAGGGAGGAGACCCACTGCCGGCCGCACCGTTATCTCTGGCCGAGCGCCAGCGCGGGAGGTCCTCCGATCCTTTCGTCATTGCAAGTGGGCGGATCCGGCCTCCCGCCGCCCACCTATCCACATCCCGACGACCTTCAGGTATATCTTTGTTCGAAACCGCCTTAGCTCTACTTCCCCAGCTCGCTACGTCGCTGCATGTGCATCATTTTCTACCTCTCAGCCCCTCTCGATCGGATGGTCCAACGTCACATTTTTCTTCTTCTATAGTTAGAGGTAAAGCTACTTCATGGAGTCGAATCTTGTACTCCCTCCGTCCGAAAATACTTGTCATTGAAATGGATGTATCTAGATGTATTTTAGTTCTAGACACATCCATTTTGATGACAAGTAATTCCGGACGGAGGGAGTACTTGGTTCAAACAAGAAATAAAGTGGGGGTGGGGGAATTTAGTATGTACATCGGACTTGGTACAAACAGGAAGGAAAGGGGGTGAAAGTAGTACACACTGGTCATCCAACCGGTCTCTTGGTCGAAAAGGGAAATATAGGGGTAACGCTGTACACAATGGTATGACCAGGACTAGATTTGCTATCCACACATAGGAGTAGGTGGTTAGAGTGAACAAAAAATGGGACCAACCCATATATGTTTCTTGGATGTTTGTTTCTCGGGGCAACAAACTATGAATCACCACTTTATGCCCCTGTTTACGTACATGGTGCTGGACTGCTGGTGCACCCACTATCCCATGCCCTTATACCAAATATTTAGGCTCCGTTCGGAATAAAGGGGCAGAAAACATAGGTCTTGATGAAAATAGAGGAATAGGAAAGGAATGTAGGTATAAAACTATGGAACAGCGAACCGGAGGAAACTCTCAAGAGAATGTGTTCGGATGGACTACGAAATGTACAGATTTGTTTTTTTAGAGTATCATGCTTGGCAATATGAGATGCTATTTGTTTATTCAGCTACATAGTGACTACTCTTGTCCTCACCTCACGTACCACACATAGGTTGATTTTTTTATTCCGGCAACACAACACAACAGCCTGTCTAACGCATGGCAGCGAGCGCCTACCTCAGGCTTCCACCCAAAAAATGAGCAGCGCATGGATGTTTCTAATCCTATGGAATCAGTACTACCAGACCAGCTTTCCTATGAAACACTATTCACCTTTCCCGTGTTCCGAACGGTTGGAAGGGAAAGAATACCGTAGGAATTGTGTTCCTACGAAAATCCTACACCAAACCTGTGAACTGAACGCAGCCTTAGCTGTTCTTAATCTAATGTCCCTGGTAAAAATGAAGCCATGCCACTGTTATAAGCCATGACAAGTTTAGCCAAATGTTTTTGCTTGTAATTGTTTGAGACTCTGACTGTTTCCTTTGTGCCTTTTTGTGCAAACAGGGATATCCAATTCACCTGGTTGCTGTTGTGACCTTTTGGTGCACTGCACAAAAAATCTTCTTAAAAGAAGTGACTCTTGTGCTGTTTAACTGGAATGTCAGAATGGAACAGTTGGTTCATTTTGGTGGAACTGCACAAAGGGAGATCTGTGTTGCAATCCTCATCATCCATATTTGCGCCATATCCTTCCTTTAGGTAAGAATGATATTTAATGCATGTGTTCATCTCTATTTTCTGACTGCCATGAGAAAATAATGCTGTTTTTTACTAGTACACTTGTACTCCCTCACTGACAAAACCAATTCTAAATTAGAAGGCCAATCATGTACTTGGTTTCACCAACTGGTGAGGAGAAAGAGAAACAGAGCATGAAGAGGAAGAAGAAGAAGAATAAACAGTGCCAAGGCGATCTTGCTGAAGCCAGAGGCCTCAGTCGAGGCCATTCAAGGGCTCCGGCAATGACTACCTTACATGTGAGACGATCCTCCAGGGAGCCCTTCCACTTCTGCTGTCTCACTTAATTAATTAGGAGTACTTAAGTACCACTAATTTATTACTGCCTAATTTTCCTGTTGGAGTTAAACAAATCTTTAGTAGGACCCTATGTTGAATCATGTACGTGTGTATGCTTGTCTATGGAGGTGAATCATGTGGTGGAGCAGGGAGGGAATATTATTAGTGTCATGACATAATTGTGCTATTGTTTTGCATGTCAATTTATTGCCATTGGTTCAATGAGGCAATGTTTTGCGTATTGTCCATCATGAATTTGATGCTACTGTTTGAGTAATATGCTAATGTCTTCCTATCCTTTCTCACTAAGCTAATGAAGGTTTCACCTTGTTCCTACTTGTGCAAACAGGGATCATGTTGTGCCAATCATACATTTTAGTGGAACTACACAAGACAATACAATGAACTGTATCCCAGCCAGTGCTTTAACTCTGCTGGAAGTTCTTGATAATCTTTCGATATAATCTCAGCACTGGTAAACAAGAGTGATTTCAACCATACATTTGAAGTGCACAAAAATATATACTATTGTGTGATTCCAGTGAGTGCTTTATCATCTCTTATGGGACTACATGAATAAGCTTTTTTTCTCAGGTTGGTACGGGCCTAAGGCCTTCATCCATATTAGTTTGCTGTCATCTCTATTTGTATCGTGCTACTATCATGAGAAACTCCTTTATCTTTGCATGTTAAAGTTTTGCAACCTATGATAAATGGCAATGCTTTGAGTGTTGAGTTGAGCTAATTGGCACTGATTAAATAAACTAATACCTCTCTTTAAGCAAGACTACTATGTTGCTAACTTTACCCATTAAGATAATGAGGGTGCTTCTATTTGTTAGTGTATGTTTTATCAACTAGTCCCACTATTACAGTAATCTCACTCTCTCAATATATGCGCCAACAGGGATGCTCGATTTTGGTGGAACTGCACAAAAACTTTGGGTGCTTCATTGCCTCGACAGCTTCCGGCCTTTCCTGTCAGTCGCTAATCTCCGCTTGCTTTCTTCCTTTGCTGTCAGTCGCTTGGCTTATCTCGGCTTCCAGTCAAAGGAAATAGTAATTGATATGCTACCTCACACAGGTTGGTACTGGTCTTTATCCTGATTATTGTGCCTGTCATATGTATTGGTAATTTGGTATTGTGCTACTATTTGCCGATTTCATAAAGGAGTAATTTGGAGCCTGATGTCGTAGGAAAATCATTACATCGGGTGATTTCAGTAGAACTGCACAAAATGATCAGATGGACCGGTACTTATGCTGCTGCTATGTACTCCAAAGTTCACTCAGACAAGCATCGATGTTGACAAGAAGTGCCGATATTCATTCGAGTATCAACCGGCGTCAACCAATTGTCAAACTCCAAGTATTAGGAGAGTGAACGCCAAAAATATTGCTTGGTGCATAGCCCAGAAAAATGCAGTCCAGTCTTTGGTCCCAACTTGTGCCTTTTGGTTATCGACACATATGGTAGCGAACTATATGGCATGGAGTCTAAAGATTCCAGACAAGTTGGTTGACGCGTATATTCATCTGGCACTTAATCAGTCTGCACGCCAAGGATACTCCATTTCAGTTGAACTGCAAAAAAAAATTGGGTGGTTCATTTTCTCAACCGCCTCCTTTCTCGTCTGCAATGTAGAATTTTGGCGAGATACAGGACCAAGATGAGCCAGGAAACTAGTTGGATGAAAGTAGTGGCCAAGTTGCTCAAACCTCCCTCAGCACGAGGCCACTATTTGATGATAAACCTACAAGCAAAGTTCAGATTGTCTGTGCTACCTCTTATGTACTCGAAAGTTTACTCGTACAAGAACTAATTTTAGCAAGAAGTACCTCCGATTGAACACCATTTACCAGTCTGTACCCTAGGTAATTAAAGTTCGTCCATGGATCATATTGGCTGTGATCTCAATTATTTGGATGCATAAACATACTGAACATGTGTATATCTGAATCTTTTTGTGAATTATGTATGAATATTGTTGTGTGATCTATCAATCATTTGGATGCATAGATATGCTGAGCTTGTGTATATATGAATCTTTTGAGTTGTTGATAGTGAATGTTGGCTATGAATATGAACGTGTCCTGTGAACCTGAGTTTGATATGAATGTTTACCTTTTCTGTTGTATTTGTGTGTGAACTTGTTAGTATGCCTACTGTGGGGTATAAAACGCAGGTCTCTTATAAAAGTAATGCTGTGTCGAATTTATGTTTTCCCTTCTAACCACATTATATATATTTATATTATTACTATTATTGTATATTTTATAGAGACTTATATATACATTATAAAAACATCCCACGTGTTATTAACTTATAAAAGTAAATGTTTAACGGAAGTTGGCAAGGGAAATCCTGGTTGTTTTTGACTCACAGGCAAGGAAAATCCTGGTGATTGCGTACAAAAGCTTGCGAAGATTTTAAGGACCAATTTAATAATAACGCGCTCATTTTTATTTTGAGCAATAACTCGCTAATTTCTTAATTATATATATATAAATGTGCCTCTCCAGTTTATTCTTTGATATTAATTGCTCCTTCGAACAGAACATTATATATATAATGAGCCCACCTAATACGTGTATTTCAAGGAAGTGCAAATGGGCTGGGATTTCTTAGAAAATATAAATGGGCCTGATTGACGCGAAATTATTTGTTCACCTAGCCCAGAAAATGGACTGTACATTCTAGAAAACATGGGTTAAATATATGCCACATTTTTGCAGGCTGACATGTGGGCCAATAGATCGAAGCCTACGCAGGGCATTGTCAACTTGGTCAACAAATGATTGTGTCATCCACAGCCATTGGATTTATATCCAACGGCCGGCATGCACCTTCAATCTCTCGTCTTCTTCCTCCAGCATCGCCGGGACCGCCTGGTCCGGCCTCCAGCGGCTAGCGGCTCTGCTTAGCACACATCGCTGCGAAGCGCTACCCCACCGCTGGCCAGGCTATCCCTCCACCCCTCGACACTTCCTGTTATTCTCCACAGACTACAGCCCCACGCCGCAACAGAACCAGTTATAACCCTTCTCCTCCTCTCAATCTGCGACTCCACTGCCGCGTTTTCCCATCTCCGAGTCGTTCCCATCCGGGGCCTCGCCGTCGCCACCGCCTCGCTGTGTTCGGTGCAGCGTGGTCAACAAACGAGAGTCATCGGAAGAGGACTGTACGTGGAGAGCCTGACGGCTGGGACCCACGAGGTCCATGGTCGCATGCAAGGAAAGTTCCTCCTTATTAAGCTGAAAAAAATGTTTCCTCCACCTGACAGCTGGGACCCACCGGCTGTATCTTCGCACGGAAGGAAGTGCGTCCTTGTTTTGCGAAAAAAATTATTCATCCCGTTGACAGCTGGGACCCGTCAGATTTGGTGACTGACTTGTGGGCCTACTAAGCGGACGTGTACGCACGGCTTTGTCAACTGAATCAACAAATGATTCTAGCAGCTGGACCGTTGGATGTTAATCCAACAACCGTCCTCCTTCTTCAACCTCTGTTCTTGCTCCTGTCTCCCGTGGGCGGCACCGCGGCTGTGCAGCCGCGCACCCAAACCAGTGAAGTTTCCCACTCCTCTCCATCTGCGACTCCACTGCCCCGTCATCCCCATCTCCGGGTCGTTCCAGTCTGGGTGCGCTCGGCACGGTGTGGTCAACGTGGTCAACAACCGAGAGTCATCGGAAGATGACTGTACGTGAGAGGCTGACAGTGGGGACGCACCACGCCCATGGACGCATGCATGCAATGGAACGCGGCGAGGTCAACGTGGTCAAGGAACGACTTCCATCGGAAGTATACTGTACGTGGAGAGTCTCAGCTGGGTCCACGGCCGCAGCAAGTAAGTGCCTCCTTATTACGCGGAAAATAATGATTCCTCCAACTGACAGTAGGGACCCACTGGACGGGCCACCGTATTTTGTGAAAAAATGTTTGCCCCCTGACTGCTGGGACCCACCTGACAAGTTCGAGGCGAGGCGGAGGACGCCGGTGCCGGCATTTAGCGTGTACCGCAGATGGCGGCCGGCATCGTCTAGTTAGCTAAGAGTAAGTTAGTACTTGTACGCTACTAGAGTATTACTGGAAGTAGATAGTTAACTTGGCTATGATGGTTGTCAACGTGGAAGTTCAGTACTCTATATGTGGATCAGACCTGTTACTTTGCTCTGAATGTTGAACTTTCCGTTTGAACATATGGAATGGGCTGTTATTTTTTTAAATGGGTTGTATTTGTCCTCCACGAGTTTAGATGCTGACTTGTGGGCCTACCAAGTTGATGCGTACACAACCAGGAGATGATTGTACGTGGAGAGGATGACAGCAGGGACCCGCCAAGGTCATGGCAGTACGCAAGCAAAGTGCCTCCTTATTTCAATCCAATAAAAAAATGGCTCCTCGTAATGGATTTCTGACATCTGGGTCCCATGCCATTGTCAACGTAGTCAATAAACAAGAGAGTTGCACAACGAGCGGTTGACATCAGGGACCCAGCAGCTCACCCAGTTATTTTTGTTTTGGGTTAATTTGATAAATGCCACTCCAAATCTGGTGTTTCTAAGAAATGCCATTGCAATTTCCAAACTTTGAAAAATGCCATTTCATGCCATTCCCAGTGGCATTTTTCGAAGTCTGGAGTGGCGTTTTTCAAAGTTTGCAAATTGCAGTGGCGTTTTCCAAAGTTTGCAAAAATTGGAGTGGCATTTTTCAAAGTTTGGAAATTGCAGTGGCATTTTTATGAATCGCCATATTTGTTGTGGCATTTATCTAATTTGTTTTTGAGACGGAAGCAGGGTGTTAACTGGGCTGTGCGGGGCACTCTGGCATGTCTAGACAACCTTCTCTTTTATGTTTACCACAGACCAGCCCAGTAGTTTTTTTTTCTTTCTGAAAATGGCTAGCCCAGTTTTTTTGTGATTTGCCAAGTAAGTCGCTTTGTCAGGCCTATTGGGCTGCAAATCTTTCAAGACAAGGAGAGCTTCATTTGGCTGGACGAGAAAATGGCCTATCAGTAATGAGAAATGGGCTGTACATTTTTAAAACACATCAAACCGGGAATTACTTTCAAATTTCTTTTTTCCATTTCAAGATTTTAAATTGCATTAATTTTTATGCGTGGACAATTTGTTGGATTTTATATTGATATACATTTATTTTTAAAATCAGTTTGAATGTGACTCGAAATTTTGGGATTAAAAACAGTTCGGACCGCACCGAAATATGCAATATTTCGTATAATTTTTTAACCGTGGCCACAATATGGGCTGTAATACTAACAAAAAGAATACGGGCTCCAAAAAAAACCTTTAGAATTAGCAAATGGGCTGTAAATTATTAGAAATAATGGCAGATGGGTTGTATGCTGTTTTCCACAGATTTGAGGCTTTCCTAAAAAAAAGGTTGACGCAAAAGCAGTGACTGTTGGATGTCCATCCAATGGCCGTCGTGCTTATTCAATCTCTGCTCTTCCTGCTCCAGCCGCTCAAACAAGCACCGGCGGGACTGCCTGCTCCCTGCTCCCCGCAGTCGGCTGTGCTGCTGCGCAGGCTTCACCGCCCCACCGTACTCCCATCGCTGGCCTAGCCATCCCTCTACTCACCCACACCTGTTGTTATTCTCCGGCGACGGCAGACGAACCAGTAAACCCTCGTATAGTCGTACTCCCCTCCGCGTGGGAAACAACTGCCGAGTCTTCCCTGCCTCCATGTCATTCCCTTCCTAGGCCTCGCCATCATCCACCGCCCTGGTGCTCCCGGCGTGGCCTGGTCAACATGGTCAACGACCGACATGCATCTGAAGTGGACTGTACGTGGAGAGGCTGACAGCTGGGTCCACGGCCACACGCAAGGAAATGCCTCCTTATTACGCGCAAAATAATGATTCCTCCACCAGACATCTGGGACCGTATGATGTCAACTTAGTTAATATGCACGATTCTAGCTCCAATGACCGTATGATGTCCATCCAACGGCCGTAGTGCTTCTTCAACCTCTGGTCTTGTTGCTCCAGCCGCCCAAAGCAGCGCCGGTCGTGCCGCATGCTCCTGCCTCCCATGGCCGGCTGTGCTGCCGCGGAGAACTCACCGCCCCCTACTATTCCCACTGCTGGCCAGGCCCTGCGGCGACGGCAGCCTCACACCGCAGCTGAACCAGTGAACCCTCGTACTCCTCTCCGCACGGGCTTCCACTGCCGCGTCTTCCCCGGCTCCGCGTCATCCCCTTCCTAGGCCTCGCCGTCGTCCACCGCCCTGGTGCTCTCAGCGCGGCGTGGTCAACGTGGTCAAGGAACGGCTTCCATCAGATGTGGACTGTACATGGAGAGGCTGACAGCTGGGTCCACAGCCGCAGCAAGGAAGTGCCTCCTTATTACGCGCAAAATAATTATTCCTCCACCTGACAGCGGGGATCCACCGGACGGGCCACCGTATTTCATGAAAAAACATTTCCCTTGACTATGGGGACCCACCAGCTACATCTTCGCATGCAAGAAAGTGCATCCGAGCAAAAAAAAAACGATTCGCCCCCTGACTGCTGGGACCCACCAGCTACATCTTTGCAGGAAAGGAAGTGCCTGACAGTCGGGACCCACCTGGTCAAAGCGTACGTAGCATTGTCATTCTGGTCGCGAACGTGTACGTACATACTGGTCGATGTAGAGGCGCGCACGTGTCGTAGTAGAGGCGCGCACGTAGCATGTACACGTACGTACAGCGGCCAGTGTGCAAGAAAGAAAATACGGCCATGTACGTACATATGGGCAGGGTCTCGAACGCCTACTCGCGCATACGTACGGCCAGGGCTCGTGTACATGGCTGGGTCGGAATGGAGAACCAGCGTCATCGTCGTGTTCATGGGGAGCCAACCGGCTGGGTCGGAACGGAATGCGTCGTCGTGTTCATCAGGAGGGCTTGGACGGAACAGCCGATGGAGACGAGGCCTGGCGTACCGCAGAACGGAGGAAACAGCCTTGTGTTCGACCGGCCACGTTTTAAATGGGATCCTGTTCATCGGGAGGGGTCTGGCGTACCGCAAAACGGAGGAAACGGACCTCCTACGGTCGAAACGGGGGTCCTGTTGATCGGGAGGGGTGTGGCATACCGCAAAATGGAGGAAACAGACTTGTGTTGGAGCGCTACGGTCGAAACGGGGGTCATGTTCATCGGGAGGGGTGTGGCGTACCGCAAAATGGGACTCCACGGGATACTGTTCATCTCCACTGTCGACCCCCTCCAGCCTCCACGGGCTACTGTTCATCCACCGTCGACCTCCTCCAGCCTCCACCTGCGACTGTTCATCCACGGGCTCCTGTTCATCCAGCCTCCACCACACGCTAGTCCACCAGCTACTGTTCAACCAGCCCTCTCCATGGGCTCCTGTTCAACCACCCCTCCATTGGCTACTGTTCATCCAGCCCTCCACCATCTACTGTTCATTCTGCCCTCCACGGGGTGGTCCTGTTCATCCTGCCCTCCATGGGGCCCTGTTCATCCAGCCCCAACCGGCTCGATCGATCGGGGTCCTATTCATCCAAAGGCAACACCACGGGGTCCTGTTCATCCACCCCCACCGGGAACTGTTCATCCAAACCCCCCCAGCAATGCTCACTGTTCATCCAGAGACAGCATCGATCGGCTTCAGTTAGCAGCAGTAGCGAAGGAATCGCTCGATCGGGTTTAGTTAACAGCCATCGATCGATCGCTCGGGTTCAGTAACGCGTAGCCTATAGTGCAATCACTCGGGTTCAGTTAGAGCCCAACGCCTCGCACCTACGCGCGTGCGTGTACGAGAGAAACGCGCATCATCGCTCGGCCACGACCACCCACCATAACCGGGCCCGATATTTTCCTCGCCCTCGCTTCTACCATGGTTTTTTTCGTCATGGACGGCCCAAAGAATGTCATGCAGCTGCGTCTCCAGCCCGCCCAGGACGAAAAGCCCATTTTCTGTCATGATTGTTTGTCATAGAAGTAGGAGCCCACCACATCTATGATGGTACCGAGTTTTGTCACAATTATCGTCATAGAAGTGTCATATGTATGACATAATTTTTTTTCGTTCGGCCCAAAATGTCACGGATGTGTCTTTTTTTACTAGTAAATACTTGTGGTTACGGAGTTTTAATCGGACACAGAGAAAGATAGGGGCTTATAGTTTCGCCTCCCAACCTCTTATCTCAAGGGTAATGTCAACATTAATAGTTCATGCTAACCTACATCCAGTTAGATATATATATCAGGATCTTTCCAACATCCTCTGCTTGCCAAAGGATAAAATGTAAAAAGGAAAGGTGAAGATCACCATGACTCTTGCATAAGGTAGAAGGTAATAATAAAAGATAGGCCCTTCGCAGAGGGAAGCAGAGGTTGCCATGCGCTTTCAGGGTTGGATGCACAAAATCTTAATGTGAAAGAACACCACTTTATATTGCCACTTGTGATATAGACCATTATTATGCAGTCCGTCGCTTTTATTTCTTCCACATCACAAGATCGTATAAAGCTTATTTCCTCCACACCAATCAATCATACATATTTAGAAAGCAATTTTTATTGCTTGCACCGATGACAACTTACTTGAAGGATCTTACTCAATCCATAGGTAGATATGGTGGACTCTCATGGCAGAACTGGTTTAAGGGTATTTGGAAGCACAAGTAGTATCTCTACTTGGTGCAAAAATTTGGCTAGCATGAGGGGGAAAGGCAAGCTCAACATGTTGGATGATCCATGACAATATACTTTATCTCAGATATAAGAAAACATAACCCATTACGTTGTCTTCCTTGTCCAACATCAACTCTTTAGCATGTCATATTTTAATGAGTGCTCTCAATCATAAAAGATGTCCAGGATAGTATATTTATATATGAAACCTCTCTTTCTTTATTACTTCCTATTAATTGCAACGATGACAAAAACTATGTTTGTCAACTCTCAACAACTTTTAATCATCATACTCTTTCTATGTGAAGTCATTACTCTCCATAAGATCAATATGATCTCTTTGTTTCTTTTTATTCTTTTCTCTTTTCTTTTATTCACTCAAGATAATAGCAAGATAATCAAGCCCTTGACTCAACACTAATCTTTATTATATAGCTCACAGACTTGATTATATAGAGGGATCATGAAGCAAAACTCAAAACTATATCATACTAAAAACTTTATTCTACTAGGTCAAAATACTACTAAAAGGATCGAACTAAGAAAAACGGTAAAGATAGGAGTGTGATGGTGATACGATACCGGGGCACCTCCCCCAAGCTTGGCAGTTGCCAAGGGGAGTGCCCATACCCATGTGATTATATCTCCCTTGTTGGTGAGGAAGGTGGTGGAGTTGTCGATGATGTGGGCTTGTCGTCCATCTTCCAAGGCATAGGCTCACCATCATAGAAGGATGATCGAGTCTCCAGGATCCTCAAATCTGCAGCCAAACTCATCCTCTTGAATCTATATTCATACTCACAGTTTTGGTTTTGCAGGTCATAGATTTGGGCTTGGGGGTGCTCGATCTTTTCATGAAGCTTGAAGATGGTCTCCCCAATGTTCTTGGCATCCAGCTTGTTGTTGTTGGTGAACTCCGCGATCATCATGTGATTGGAATTGAGTCCATGTTCCACCATCCCCTAGCACTTGAAAACTTGTTGCTCCAATGCTTCGAGCCTCGCCTCCACGCTTCCGGTCCCCTTCGGTCCCTCAACATCACGGATGTGCAGCAACCCATCACGCATCTCAACGGTTTGAGGGTGTCGCAGCACCTCAGCGAGGTAAGGGTTGATGACCTTCTTGAAGAACTTGTCCTTGGGGGCGCTTGGAGACGTCATGATGATCTAGATCTGTCAGAAAAATAGCTCGAAACGAAAACAGAGGACAATTGCGTGATACAGGAGTCAAAACCTTCGGGAGATTATATAATGAATTTTTACCGACCAAAATACGTATCGTGCAAGAAAATGGAGTCTGAAGAGCGCACGAGGTGCCCACGAGGCAGGGGGCGCGCCCAGGGGGGTAGGGCGCGCCCTCCACCCTCATGGAGCCCTCGTGTCCTTCCCGGACTGCTTCTTATTTTTATATTTTTCTGAATATTCCAAAACGGAGAAAAATTGCCATTAGAACTGTTTTGGAGTCGGTTTACTTACCGTACCACATACCTATTCCTTTTTGGAGTCTGAAACATTCTGGAAAGTGTCTCTTATGTATTCCTCCGGGGTTACGGTTTCAATAACATTGGTTTCAACATTTATGGGATTACCTGAGATATAATGTTTGATTCTTTGACCGTTCACCACCTTCGGATTTGTGCCTTCGAAGTTGTTGATTTTTATGGCACCAGAATGATAGACCTCCTTGATAACGTAAGGACCTTCCCATTTAGAGAGAAGTTTTCCTGCAAAAAATCTCAAACGAGAGTTGTATAGCAATACGTAATCACCTACATTAAACTCACGCTTTTGTATTCTTTTGTCATGCCATCTTTTAACCTTTTCTTTAAACAATTTGGCATTTTCATAGGCTTGGGTTCTCCATTCATCGAGTGAGCTAATGTCAAATAACCTGTTCTCACCGGCAAGTTTGAAATCATAATTGAGCTCTTTAATGGCCCAATATGCCTTATGTTCTAGTTCGAGAGGTAAGTGACATGCTTTTCCATAAACCATTTTATACGGAGACATACCTATAGGATTTTTATATGCAGTTCTATAGGCCCATAATGCATCATCAAGTTTCTTGGACCAATTCTTTCTAGATCTATTAACAGTCTTTTGCAAAATTATTTTGAGTTCTCTATTACTCAATTCTACTTGACCACTAGACTGTGGATGATAAGGAGATGCAATTCTATGATTTACATCATACTTAGCAAGCATTTTACGGAAAGCACCATGAATAAAATGTGAACCACCATCAGTCATTAAATATCTAGGGACTCCAAACCTCAAAAAAATAACTTCTTTAAGCATCTTAATAGAGGTGTTATGATCAGCACTACTAGTTGGAATAGCTTCTACCCACTTAGTAACGTAATCAACAGCAACTAAAATAAGTGTGTATCCATTAGAGGCAGGAAAAGGTCCCATATAATCAAAGCCCCAAACATCAAATGGTTCAATAACAAGTGAATAATTCATAGGCATTTCTTGACGTCTACTAATATTACCAATTCCTTGACATTCATCACAAGATAAGACAAACTTACGGGCATCCTTGAAGAGAGTAGGCCAATAAAAACCAGATTGCAATACCTTATGTGCAGTTCTATCTCCAGCGTGGTGTCCTCCATAAGCCTCAGAGTGACACTTGCGTAGGATCTATTCCTGTTCATGCTCAGGTACAAAACGTCTAATAACACCATCTACTCCTTCTTTATAAAGATGTGGGTCATCCCAAAAGTAATGTCTCAAAGCATAGAAAAACTTTTTCTTTTGCTGGTATGTGAAACTAGGTGGTATAAATTTAGCAACAATGTAATTAGCGTAATCAGCATACCATGGAGCAGTGCGAGAAGCATTTATGACATTTAATTGTTCATCAGGAAAGCTATCATCAATTGGTAGTGGGTCATCAAGCACGTTTTCTAACCTAGACAAGTTATCTGCAACGGGGTTCTCAGCTCCCTTTCTATCAATAATATGCAAATCAAATTCTTGTAGCAAGAGAACCAATCTAATAAGTCTAGGTTTAGCATCTTTCTTTTCCATAAGGTATTTAATAGCAGCATGATCAGTGTGAATAGTTACTTTAGAAGCAACAATATAAGGTCTGAACTTATCACAAGCAAATACAACTGCTAAGAATTGCTTTTCAGTAGTAGCATAATTTCTCTGGGCATTGTCTAGAGTTTTACTAGCATATTGAATAACATTTAATTTCTTATCAACTCTTTGCCCTAGAACAGCACCTATAGCATAATCACTAGCATCACACATAATTTCAAAGGGTAAATTCCAATCAGGTGGCTGAACGATAGGTGCAGAAATCAATGCTTTCTTAAGTATTTCAAATGCTTCTACACAATCATCATCAAAGACAAATGGTATATCTTTTTGTAATAGATTAGTCAAAGGCCGAGAAATTTTTGAGAAGTCCTTAATGAACCTCCTATAAAATCCGGCATGACCAAGGAAACTTCTTATACCTTTGATGTCCTTGGGACATGGCATATTTTCAATAGCATCAACTTTAGCTTTATCAAGTTCAATACCTCTTTCAGAAATTTTATGCCCCAAGACAATGCCTTCATTAACCATAAAGTGGCACTTTTCCCAGTTCAAGACAAGATTAGTTTCTTCACATCTTTGCAAAACTCGATCAAGGTTTCTCAAGCAATCATCAAAAGAGGATCCATAAACGGAGAAATCGTCCATGAAAACCTCACAAATCCTTTCACAAAAATCACAGAATATAGCCATCATGCATCTTTGAAAGGTAGCAGGTGCATTACATAAACCAAAAGGCATGCGTCTATAAGCAAAAGTACCGAAAGGGCAGGTAAAAGTGGTCTTAGCTTGATCATCCGCTGACACAGGTATTTGAGAGAAGCCAGAATAACCATCTAGAAAGCAAAAATGTGGATGTTTGGATAATCTTTCTAGCATTTGATTGATAAAAGGTAAGGGGTAATGATCCTTTTTAGTAGCTTTATTTAATTTGCGGAAATCAATTACCATCCTATAACCTGTTATAATTCTTTGCGGAATCAATTCATCTTTATCATTAGGAACGACAGTAATACCTCCCTTCTTAGGGACACAATGGACATGACTTACCCACTGACTATCAGCAACAAGATAAATTATACCTGCCTCAAGGAGCTTTAGTCTTTCCTTTCTTACCACTTCTTTCATTTTAGGATTCAGCCGTCGTTGGTGATGAATAACTGGTTTGGCATCTTTCTCCAAATTTATTTTGTGTTGACATAGAGTGGGACTAATGCCCTTAAGATCATCAAGAGTATATCCAATAGCAGCACGGTGCTTCTTCAGAGTTTTCAATAATTTTTCTTCCTCCTCTGAAAGGTTAGCACTAATAATAACAGGATATATCTTCTTTTCATCAAGGTAAGCATATTTAAGAGTATCAGGCAATGGTTTAAGCTCAAACACGGGATCACCCTTGCGTGGAGGAGGATCCCCTAGGATTTCAATAGGCAAGTTGTGTTTCAGAATAGGTCCCTGCTTAAAGAACACTTTGTCTATTTCCCTTCTTTCATTCATAAACATATCATTTTCATGGTCTAGCAGATATTGTTCTAAAGGATCATTAGGAGGTATGGCAATAGAAGCAAGACCAATAATTTCATCTTTACTAGGCAATTCCTCTTCACAGTGTTGTCTACGAAATTTAGAGACATTAAACTCATGAGACATATCACCCAAACCAATAGTGACAACATCCTTTTCGCAGTCTATCCTAGCATTAACAGTGTTCAAGAAGGGTCTACCAAATATAATGGGACAAAAGCTATCTTGTGGGGAACCAAGAACAAGAAAATCAGCAGGATATTTAGTTTTCCCACACAAAACTTCAACATCTCTAACAATTCCAATTGGTGATATAGTATCTCTATTGGCAAGTTTAATTGTGACATCAATTTCCTCTAACTCAGTAGGTGCAATATCATGCATAATTTCTTTGTATAAGTCAATAGGTATTGCACTAGCACTAGCACCCATATCACACAAGCCATGATAACAATGATCTCCTATTTTAACAGAAATAACAGGCATGCCTACGACAGGTCTATGTTTATCTTTAGCACAAGGTTTAGCAATTCTAGTAGTTTCAGTGCAGAAATAAATAACATGCCCATCAATATTATCAGCCAAGAGATCTTTAACCATAGCAATATTAGGTTCAACTTTAACTTGCTCAGGAGGTTTGTGTGTCCTAATATTACTTTTGTTGACTACAGTTGAAGCTTTAGCATGATCCTTTATTCTAACAGGGAAAGGTGGTTTCTCAACATAAGTAGTAGGAACAATAGGATCATTATAAGTGATAGTCTTTTCTTCAAATTTAACAGGTGCAACTACTTTTACTTCTATGGGAGGATGATATTTAAACCACTTCTCCTTAGGGAGATCAACATGAGTAGCAAAAGATTCACAGAAAGAAGCTACTATCTTAGAGTCAAGTCCATATTTAGTGCTAAATTTACGGAAAACATCGGTATCCATAAAAGATCTAACACAATCAAACTTAGGTGTCATACCTGACTCCTTACCTTCGTCGAGGTCCCAATCTTCAGAGTTGCGTTTAGTTATTTCCAATAAATCCCATTTGAATTCAATAGTCTTCATCATAAAAGAGCCAGCACAAGAAGTATCGAGCATGGTGCGATTGTTATCAGAAAGCCGAGCATAAAAATTCTGAATAACCATTTCTCTTGAGAGCTCATGATTGAGGCATGAATATAACATTGATTTAAGCCTCCCCCAAGCTTGAGCGATGCTTTCTCCTTCGCGAGGCCAAAAATTATATATATAATTGCGATCACGATGAACAAGATGCATAGGATAAAACTTCTGATGAAATTCCAATTTCAATCGTTTGTAGTTCCATGATCCCATATCATCACATAGCCTATACCATGTCAATGCATCTCCCTTCAAAGATAAAGGGAAGACCTTCTTCTTGATAACATCATTGGGCACACCTGCAAGCTTAAATAATCCACGAACTTCATCCACATATATTAGGTGCTCATCAGGATGTAATGTTCCATCCCCTGCAAAAGGATTAGCTAGCAGTTTTTCTACCATACCCGAAGGAATTTTAAAGTAAACATTTTCATTTTCAGTAGGTTCAGTAGGTTGAGGAGCAACTCTTTGCTCTACTGGTCAGGGTGAAGATACCCCGAACAAGCCCCTCAGAGGATTACTTTCCATAGTAACAAGTGACAGTAAATTTCAGCACACTATATAAATGTTTCCTTACCAAATTCCACCTACCAAAGGTGCTTCACTCCCCGCAACGGCGCCAGAAAAGAGTCTTGATGACCCACAAGTATAGGGGATCTATCGTAGTCCTTTCGATAAGTAAGAGTGTGCTACCTCTTGAGCACTGCGTTGGTTTTCCCTTGAAGAGGAAAGGGTGATGCAGCAAAGTAGCGTAAGTATTTCCCTCAGTTTTTGAGAACCAAGGTATCAATCCAGTAGGAGGCCACGCACGAGTCCCTTGCACCTACACAAACAAATAAATCCTCGCAACCAACGCAATAAAGGGGTTGTCAATCCCTTCACGGTCACTTACGAGAGTGAGATCTGATAGATATGATAAGATAATATTTTTGGTATTTTTATGATAAAGATGCAAAGTAAAGAAAACAAAATTAAAACGGCGCCAGAAATAGCTTGTTGACGGGAGATTAATATGATGGAAAATAGACCCGGGGGCCATAGATTTCACTAGTGGCTTCTCTCATGAGCATAAGTATTACGGTGGGTGAAAAAATTATTGTTGAGCAATTGACAGAATTGAGCATACTTATGAAAATATCTAGGTATGATCATGTATATAGGCATCACGTCCACGACAAGTAGACCGACTCCTGCCTGCATCTACTACTATTACTCCACACATCGACCGCTATCCAGCATGCATCTAGAGTATTAAGTTCATAAGAACAGAGTAACGCCTTAAGCAAGATGACATGATGTAGAGGGATAAACTCATGCAATATGATATAAACCCCATCTTGTTATCCTCGATGGCAACAATACAATACGTGCCTTGCTGCCCCTACTGTCACTGGGAAAGGACACCGCAAGATTGAACCCAAAGCTAAGCACTTCTCCCATTGCAAGAAAGATCAATCTAGTAGGCCAAACAAAACTGATAATTCGAAGAGGCTTGCAAAGATAACCAATCATACATTAGTGAATTCAGAGAAGATTCAAATATTGTTCATAGATAAACTTCATCATAAACCCACATTTCATCGGTCTCAACAAACACACCGCGAAACAAGATTACATCGAATAGATCTCCACGAGAGAGGGGGAGAACATTGTATTGAGACCCAAAAAGAGAGAAGAAGCCATCTAGCTAATAACTATGGACCCGAAGGTCTGAGGTAAACTACTCACACATCATCGGAAAGGCTATGGTGTTGATGTAGAAGCCCTCCGTGATCGATGCCCCCTCCGGCGGAGCTCCGGAAATGGCCCCAAGATGGGATCTCACGGGTACAGAAGGTTGCGGCGGTGGAATTAGGTTTTTGGCTCCGTATCTGGTAGTTTGGGGGTACGTAGGTATATATAGGAGGAAGAAGTACGTCGGTGGAGCAACATGGGGCCCATGAGGGTGGAGGGCGCGCTTGGGAGGGGGGTGGGGGGTAGGCGCGCCCCCTACCTCGTGCCTTCCTGGTTGATGTCTTGACGTAGGGTCCAACTCCTCTGGATCACGTTCGTTCCGAAAATCACGTTCCTGAAGGTTTCACTCCGTTTGGACTCCGTTTGATATTCTTTTTCTGCGAAACTCTGAAATAGGCAAAAACAACAATTCTGGGCTGGGCCTCCGGTTAATAGGTTAGTCCCAAAAATAATATAAAACTGTATAATAAAGCCCATTCAACATCCAAAACAGAATATAATATAGCATGGAACAATAAAAAATTATAGATACGTTGGAGACGTATCAAGCATCCCCAAGCTTAATTCCTGCTAGTCCTCGAGTAGGTAAATGATAAAAATAGAATTTTTGATGTGGAATGCTACTTAGCATAATTTTAATTTAATTCTCTTAATTGTGGTATGAATATTCAGATCCGAAAGATTCAAGACAAAAGTTTATATTGACATAAAAATAATAATACTTCAAGCATACTAACTAAGCAATTATGTCTTCTCAAAATAACATGGCCAAAGAAAGTTATCCCTACAAAATCATATAGTCTGGATATGCTCTATCTTCACCACACAAAGTATTTAAATCATGCACAACGCTGATGACAAGCCAAGCAATTGTTTCATACTTTTGGCGTTTTTAAACTTTTTCAATCTTCACGCAATACATGAGCGTGAGCCATGGACATAACACTATATGTGGAATAGAATGGTGGTTGTGGAGAAGACAAAAAGGGAGAAGATAGTCTCACATCAACTAGGCGTATCAATGGGCTATGGAGATGCCCATTAATAGATATCAATGTGAGTGAGTAGGGATTGCCATGCAACGGATGCACTAGAGCTATAAGTATATGAAAGCTCAATCAAAAGGAACTAAGTGGGTGTGCATCCAACTCGCTTGCTCACGAAGACCTAGGGCATTTTGAGGAAGCCCATCATTGGAATATACAAGCCAAGTTCTATAATGAAAAATTCCCACTAGTATATGAAAGTGACAAAATGAGAGACTCTCTATCATGAAGATCATGGAGCTACTTTGAAGCACAAGTGTGGTAAAAGGATAGTAACATTGTCCCTTCTCTCTTTTTCTCTCATTTTTTTATTTGGGCCTTTTCTCTCTTTTTTTATGGCCTCTTTTTTTATTTAGTCCGGAGTCTCATCCCGACTTGTGGGGGAATCATAGTCTCCATCATCCTTTCCTCACTTGGGACAATGCTCTAAAAATGATGATCATCACACTTTTATTTACTTACAACTCATGAATTACAACTCAATACTTTGAACCAAATATGACTCTATGTGAATGCCTCCGGCGGTAATGAATCAAGAGTGACATGTATCAAAGAATTATGAACGGTAGGTTTGCCACAAATACAATGTCAACTACATGATCATGCAAAGCAATATGACCATGATGGAGCGTGTCATAATAAACGGAATGGTGGTAAGTTGCATGGCAATATATCTCGCAATGGCTATGGAAATTCCATGATAGGTAGGTATGCTGGCTGTTTTGAGGAAGGTTTATGGTGGGTATGTGATACCGGCGAAAAGTGCACGGTATTAGAGAGGCTAGCAATCACTACTGGAATCAGCTAATTTGCCATCTGCCAGCTCTTTGCCGTCTGCTAGCTGACGGCAAAGAAGCTCTTTGCCATCAGCTACCCAAAAGCAGACGGCAAAGAAAGGGCAGACGGCAAAGAAGCTCTTTGCCGTCTGCCAGCTCTTTGCCGTCGGCCAGCGGACGGCAAAGAATCTCTTTGCCGTCCGCTGGCGGACGGCAAAGAGTGAGGTGGCCCCCACCCCCCGCCCGTTTTTGAAAAACTTAACGGGCCACCTCTTTGCCGTCCGCTAGCAGACGGCAAAGAGGCAAAAAAGCGGACGGCAAAGCGGGGCGGACGGCAAAGAGCCTACTACCTAACGGCCCGTACCCCCCGCCCGTTACTCACTTATTCCCTCTCCCTCGCCGTTTCTCTCCTCCCACGCC